>NW_010198304.1:0-34412 GCF_000695765.1 Mesitornis unicolor
AGACAACGTCCACAGCCTTCCCCTCGTCCCCTCATCCACCAAGCCGGTCACTGCAGGACCTGCCCTTCCTGAACCCATCCTGACTGGGCCTGATCGCTGGGTTGTCCTGCATGTCCTATATGAGGAATCAGGACAAGTCCCTCATGGGGAGCTGAGATATGAGATCAGGGTTGTTGGTCTCCCAATAAAGCTGTTTGGGATTGTGTATGCATTTCTGCAGACTGTGAGACCATGGGCACTCTCCCCCCATGCAGATAAGAACTACGTCTTCTTCTGTGCAGAATTATAAATACAGATTTGAGGAAAGAGGCTCACTCCTAGAAAGCACACAGCCAGAAAGAATGGGTTGATAGAACTGGAGGGTTTTATGAGGTCCTAAGTCCATCAGTGGCAAAACCAGACCTCCTGCTTTCAGGCTAGTGCCCTGACCATCGGGAGCTCCATCCATTAGCTAGCGTTTCCTTCCAAGCAGACAATACAGCCCAGAAAACCACCACTTGCTCAAAGGCAATTCCCATTTGGAGGAAAGGTGCCCTCCAGCAGCAGCAGCTCACCTCTCATTAGTGAGGGTATTCTCATTTATCCTCAATTATTCTCCTTGATGCCGATGTAGTTTTGGACTCATGTTTACAAGAAGGGTGTGAACCCAAGCAGAAGTTAAGAGCCTTGAGTATTTACCAGTTGCCAGCAAAGTCAAAACCAATACACAAAATGAGGCTATTAGCCTGAGCTGCTTCAGATCCCCACAGAGCTGCTCCCAGGAGCAAATCGCAGCAGAAGCAGCGTGGCAGCTGGGCTGAAGCCTGCTGAAAGCAAATGGGGATTCACTTGGCAAAGCACAGGCCTGGACCAGGAGGCTGGGTTGCTCTCCAGGGACAGTTTTTTACTGTGGGACATGTTTTAGAGGCCACAATCCTTACTTTAAAAAGAGTGTGCAGAATGTGGATCCTGACAGAGGAAGAAGAAAAGCAGTATAGATGTCTGCTTCTGAAATACTGGGGAGAGGTTTTTCAATCCTCTAGGCTCTGCATCTCCCATGAGCCAGAGGTTTTCACCTCATTATGTACAAACTCAGCTCATTTACAGCAGTACCACCCAGGTACTGGGTTGCTGGTCGGTACAATGGAGAGAACCCAGGTAACCTCAAAGTTTATGAGTTCTGACTTGCTGCACACAGCTTGCTCTCCGTACAGCTTCCTTTCCACTGCATTGCACCACGGATTTACAAGTTGACTTTGCAATACGCTTGCACACTTAAAATGCACTAAACATACTCTGTCACTTGCACAGCTGTTCTCACAATAGCTGGAAACTGTATGATGGTACAAATCTCTTAGCTTCACTATTTTCTACTCCTAATCAAAAATCCAGCCAATTAGTCTTACTAGTATCAGCATCCTCTTTGCTCAGTTTCACAGACAAATCTGTGCAGTCAGCTGCTTAACTGCTCCTCTCCATGTCAGGTTTCGTCCCGATCGACATGCTCACTGCCTATCCAGACCAGTGACCACCAGTAATGAGGCGGCCTGAATCCAGGAACACGCAGCCATGTGCCTTCCTCCACGCATGTCTGTGGTCCCACTGAAATCCACATTAAAAGAAACCTTTCTCCTTTCTATTGGAACGAGACTTTTGGGGCAGACCCCAGGGTCCCAGCAGCCAGAGAGTGCCGCTGCCATCCCAAGAGGCGAAGGCTGGATGTGCATGGGGGAGGCTCTGGGAAGCAGATGCTCTGATCGTCTGGTGTGTGAGCAGAGGAGTGCCAGCCTGCAGCCTGTACGCTTAATGAGCTGAGCGCCCGGACATGCTCTGAATTCCCATGGGCAATTATTCCAGCGAGAGCCGATGCAGCTCGATTTGATTAGCAGTAACTACAGTGCTCCGTGAAGTTGGTGCAGCCTCTGCTTTAATTGCTCATGTAGGTATGAGATAGCTGTTTTCCTCATGACCTCCTCTCAAAGCATCCTAACCATGAGCTCCCACCTATATGAGAGTATTCTCTGGAGGATTCCTCTGCTCTCTGTGCAACCTGCCTATCGCTGCCAGTGCCTAATCACTGAAAGCATGACCGAGCGCTCTCCGATGTACTGCTGCAGATCTGGTTCACAGAAAAGCTGGTAGCAGCCTGTCCTCAGAGGAGCAGGGTCAGGCATGCCAATGCCCTCCTCAAAACCTGCTCTTCAGCGCTGTCCCCCAGCTTGCTTTTATCACTTTCATGGGAAAGACTGTCTCATGATCTGTGCAAGAGGATGTTTTCTGAGTCATCAGGCTCCTATTCCTAAATAGATGCTAATTGTCCCAGCAGGATAAGGCATTGTCCAGACCACAGGAGTTTAAAAACTTCTCCTTTCAGGTAAAAGCAGAGGAAGCAGCTTCTCCAGCCACATTTCTGCCACCAGGTTGCCCTCACTCACTGTGTCCTGCTGGACCCCGACCTGGCTCATTCCCCTTAGTAAGAAGTGGCAGAGCCAACAGGGCCAAACGTGTTGCTGGCACTGTGGTGGGACGGGGCTGCCAAGGAGCTTGTCCTTGCAGCCACACTTGAGAGGGAAGCATTTGGAGCTGAACCAGACACAGCTGAGAGAGTGGAAGACTTTTCTAACCAGGATGCCCCAGGCTGTGTCCCACACCAACAACTTTCTGTGCATGGCCAAGAGCAGGGACTCCTGTGGGCTGTCCCTGAGCACCTCCTGCCAAGGATGGGCTTTGATGTGGAGAAGATCAAGGCATGGGGATCCTCCTAGTCCTTGGCTGATGTTTTGTAAGTATGGCTAGTTTTATTCCGGGCACAGCCAGGTCATGTCAGCAGGGTGCCAAGGCTCCTGGGAGAGCCAGAGGACCTGCAACCAATTAACCTTGATGGCTAAATGAGGATGTGGGTTGCCAGGACACTGATCCATCTGAGCTGCTCTCCTCTCTCACTCCCCTAGGGACATCAGTTAAAGGTATTTCTGTACTGCACGGTCAGGCAGCTCTGCAGGGCACACACCAGCCCTGAGAGCCCTTGGCGAGGGGCTGGGAGCTGTGCCCACCCCAATTGGAGCAGTCCAGGAATGGCATCCACAGCGACTTCATGGATGAGTTTGCTTTTGCTCAGCAGCTGACTCTTAGCTCTCGTGCTTGTGAGACATTGTCATGGGCTGGGCCGGCCACTAAATCCTGGACAGACGCTCTCTATTAACCTCTCTCCCCTCTCCAGAAGGGAAGAGAAAAGAGAATAAGGGAGAGAGACTTTACAGTTTGGAAAATAAAACAGATTTGATAAAAGAATAATACTAATACTACAGGATAATAGTGTAAAAAAGGAAAATAATGAAATATAAACAAATATGTACAAATATACACAAAACCAATATAAAATCCTCCCCCACCCTCCCCCAATGACGAATACGTCACCAGAGGCTCTGCAGATCAGGGCACTGGAAAAGTCCCAGACCAGACTCAGCAGCAGTGGGAGCTGATGCAGGACACACAAATCAGGTTCACTGGCAGATGAACCAGCAGGGTCTGCTCAGGCCTTGGCCTCTGCAGGATCGAGATGGACGGAAGGGTCTGAGATGGAAGGGCTCCAAGATGGAAGAAGGGTCGAGACCTTCGTGCTCCATTGGCTTTATACTGAGTATGACATATATGGGATGGAATACCTTGTTGGTCAGTTTTGGATCCGCTTCTTCCCCCAGTAGGCGCAGACACGGCACCCATGGTGAGACAACTGACTTTGAGCTTATCTTCTAGCAGCACATACTGGAAAAACAATGCATTTATCTTCAGCAAGTTCAGCCACTTACAAGAGACTGAGCTGGAAAGTAAAATAACTAAATAGAAAATTAGTTCTATTTAGGTCAAACCAGGACAGAAATAAAGGTCTTTGAGAGAAGTCCTGCCAGGAGAGGTGTAAGGTGGTGCTGCCATGCCCAGGATGCAAAAGGAGGGAGACCAGGCTAGAGCAGGGTGGCCAGCACTGTTACAGAGCAGAAGCCACCTATCTTGTGCCAAAACAGCTCCTGTGTGAGCCGTCCAAGGATCCAGGTGTCACTCCCTTGGCTTCAGTCTCCAAACTAGGCCTCTGGAACATCAAATCTGGAGCAGAGGAAGCACTCAGTGCTGCTACTGGATGTTTCTGGCTGCAGCAGGATGCTCACGGTTACTCTGAAGTTTTCCGCCAGAGCCTGCCTGCAGTGCTGCTGCTCCAGCTACTGGTTCTATTCTTCTCTTTCTCCTCCAGCCTCCCTTTACTGACACATTTCATTATCACAAACAGCAGCACCTTCTCTGGGGTCCCATGGAGGAGGTGCTGCATGGCTGCCGGTGCCTTCTGGCTTGCATGGCCCCGGAGGTGAACATGCAGGAGGAGCTGGAGAGAGAGAGCATCATGTGGGGGGCAGTGTGATAGGGGGGATGGAACAACTGGAGCAAGTCCCCCTGACAGGTATTGGAAACTAGACTGGGACAAACACAGAGCATCCCTCTCCATTAAAGCTTTTACTGAAAAGCAAAAGTTCAGTGCTTCATCTGTTCCCCAAAACATCCATCCTGCTCTGCAGAGTGAGCAAACCTCTGCCCAAGGGACTGCTCAGATGTAGAGAAGAGGCTGGTGATGCTCCTCCCCAGGACATAGACAGCTCTGGCAACACTGAGCAAACGCACTTCTGAAAACAAGTTCAGGGAAACCATTTCACCAGCTCCCACTTCATTTTCACAGGTGTCCTCTGCCTCCAGTTGCAGCCAGGGAGAGAAGAAGGATTAATTGCCTGGTTAAGACACAGACCTTTGGCTTCCAGCCTTCCCTGAAGAGCAGATGTGCAAAGGGCTTACGGAGAACTGACCTGCAAACAGAGATATCTTTGTCCCTGGAATGGACCGTCCTGCTGAGCAGTGCAAGGCACTGTCCTATGCACAAACCCAGCTCCTGCACTTGGTTCATTGCTCTATGCCAAGTTTCACGAGGTCAGAAGTCCTTCAAAAGCTGTTGCTCACTCAAGAATCCACCCCAGGGAAGGCTCCCTCGTCCCCTCATGCCACCACTTTTGGAAACCCTAAATTGCAAACTCACTGCATTTATGTGACATCTGCATGCACGGTGCACCCAGCAGTGGTGGCGTGAGCTCTGACCCTTGCAGTGTGTTCTCACTGGTACAGCTGTTTATCAAAGATTCAAGGTTCATGATTCAGACTGCCTGCTCTGAACTCAGGCTGCGAGCTAGAAAAAGATCTGTCTGTCCAGCCTTCAAGTCACAAACAGAAACCCTGCAAACTACTCCTGCAGATGTTTTTCCAGCTGCCACAGCCCTCAGAGAGATCTACTTGTTAAACTAGCAATAAAAATGAATGCTGGAGAGCTAGTGCCGGAGAGAGACCAGAGCAGATGTGGTTGGTGTGTGTCAAGAGGAGGGGGACAGGAGAATGTGTCTGGTTTTGAGGTTTGAGCAGCAGAGCAGGTAGAAAAGGCCACTGAGCCACTGTACCTCTGAACTGTCCAATTTTGGGTGAAGCCAAGTGTCATGTTGATCACATATGCAACCTTCATGTTTGCTTTGCAGCAACTCTCCAGAGCTCACCGGTGTCAGGTTAATGGCAAGAAAAGTGTTACATCAAACATCTTGAATGGCATCTTCAGTGGCAGAAGAGACAGGCCGTGTGGTAGCAGCAGTTGCACCATGCAGGTGGTGCATCTGCCACTTCTCAGGTCCCTGCTAATATGGGCAAGCAGCAAGCAGCGGATATCATAGCCAACATTGACTTGGACATGGCATTTACTGCCATTGCATTTCTGCAAGGCCTTTGACACAGTCCTCTAGAACATCCTTCTCTCTAAGTTGGAGAGGTACGGATTTGATGGGTGGGCTGTTCAGCTGATAAGGAATTGGCTGGATGGTCACATCCAGAGAGCAGTGGTACACGGCTCGATGTCCAGATGGAAGAGGGTGACAAGTGGTGTCCCTCAAGGGTCCATACTGGGACCAGTGCTGTTTAATATCTTCATTAATGACATTAACAGCGGGATTGAGTGCATCCTCAGCAAGTTTGCTGATGATACCAAGATGGGTGGTGAGGTTCATGTGCCAGAGGGATGGGATGCCATCCAGAGGGACCTGGACAAGTTAGAGAACTGGGCCCGAGTGAACCTCATGAGGTTCAACAAGGCCAAGTGGAGGGTCCTGCACCTGGGTCAGGACAATCCTCATTACCGATACAGTCTGTAAGATGTGCTGGAAAGCAGCCCTGAGGAAAAGGACTTGGTGATACTGGTGGATGAGAGGCTAGACATGAGTTGACAATGCACATCTGCAGCCCAGGCCGACTGCATCCTGGGCTGCATCACAAGAATGTGGTGCAGCAGATCGAGGGAAGTGTTTCTGCCCCTCTGCTCTAGTGAGACCTCACCTGGAGTATTATGTCCAGCTTTGGAGTCCCCAGCACAAAAAGGACATTGAAGTGCTGGAGTGGGTCCAGAGGAGGGCCACAAAGGTGATCAAAGGGCTGGAGCACTTCTGCTACAAAGATAGGCTGAGAGAGTTGGGTTTGTTCAGCCTGTAGAAGAGAAGGCTCCAGGAAGACCTTGTAGCGACCTTCCAGTTCCTGAAAGGTGCCTATGAGAAATCTGGGGAAGAGTTGTTCACTAGGGCATGGAGCGATAGGACGAGGGGTAATGGTTTTAAACTAGAAAAGGGGAGATTTAGGTTGGATATTAGGAAAAAGTTCTTCACCATGAGGGTGGTAGATCACTGGCACAGGTTACCCAGAGGGAGGCCCCATCCCTGGAGATATTCAAGGTCAGGCTTGATGGGGCTGTGAGCAACCTGATCTGGTAACATTGTCCCTGCTGACTGCAGGGGTTGGACTGGATGATCCTTAAAGGACCCTGCCAACCCAATGTATTCTATGATTACCATGGTGGAAGGCAATCACAGGAAGCACAACAGGAACTGCAAATGGCAGGCTGAACAGTCTCACAGGACTTAAAATGAACAATCTGTGTGGGACCTTCATTGGCCTTCACTGGATTTTCCCCCTTTGTTGTGCCCCAGAGCAGGTCCAAGGGAGTCAGGGTTCAGATCTGTGGACAGCAATGCTCACATGGCCTGTGTGTTTGCTGAAGGGATGCACAGGTCTCTCAAGTCTTTCCCAGCACTGTCTGTGAACAGAGTAGACTACTGTTCCTCAGTACCATGCCTGAACCATGGGTTTAAATCCTCAAAAACTCCAGCTGAAACATGGCCCTGACAGTGTCCGTAACCTACATGTACGACAGTAGGGCGGGGTGGGCAGCACTGCGGGATGCTGACAGGCACAGCCCTCGAAGGACCCCACGAGTGGTGGGGAGCAGGCAGTGCTCTCCAGGCAGTGCTCCTCCTCGCCCCAGGGCAGCCCCCTCCTCCTCAAGGCGCAGAACAGGGGCTGCTGCCTGAAACGCTGGTTCCCCCGGTCCTTCACCGCAAACAAGCTGGCCCCGATTTCCACAGCGTGGCAGGTAATTGACTTGTGACAACTGAATTCAACACAAATTAGCCTGGTTTAGAAAGACAGCTTCATTTGCACTTCCAGCCAGAGAAAGCCAGTTAATCCAAGCAAAGGAGAAGAAATCATTAACTCCCACTTGCTAAAAGACTATTGAGTATTCTGTCTTTGCCCAGAGCAAATCTGGCCAGTTTAAACCCACAGTTGCCTCTAGCACTTAAATCATACCATCTTCTGCCTTGTCAGGAGCAGCAGCACTGCACTGAGTGGTGCTGAGACCTTGCATGGTCACCCTCCATCAGTGCACCAGGGCCCTCAGCATCTGTCTCTGTACCATGTCATGTTTGCATGTCTCAGACTCTGCATTCCCAGGTTTGCTTTCCACAGTTTAATACTCATGCATTACGCCTGAGCTCATTAATCCAGCTGCCCCTGCTTTTAGCTGTGTTAGAATATGGTGGAGTTTTCTTAACATTTGTTTTTTCAACTTGCTTAACTAAAAGAAAAACCTTGGCCAAGGTGAGACAGAGAAATGCACATGGATGTTTGTGGGGCTGCAGTTGCAGTAGAGTCAGTGCCTGCCTTGTGCAGGTGCTGGTGGTCCCCAGGGCACTGCGCTTGCTTCCAGGCAGCCTCATCTACCCAGTGCTACCACCCTCATGCACGGTGGGTCAGTACATTGGTGGGACTCATCACCTCTCCACTGCCATCAACTCCATCTTGCCTGGCAGCCCTCTGTACCAGAAGACTCCTCTAACCTGCTTGCCAGAAACACAAGGCAGACACCTAGAGCCAGGTGATGTGACTCTTTCAAGACTTATTTTCACTACGGAATTGTTTTTCTTTTTGTCTCAGTGAGCATCTCTAAGGAATTTTGAACATTTGCTGGAAGCATGTATTATCGTGGGTGAGGGAAGGTGTTGATAAACCACTAACTTTACACTTTTTTGCTTTTCATTTTTGTCAGTAAAAAGTAATAACTCACCACTGCACGTCCCTCATCTGCTTTTAGTGTGTGCCAAAGTGGTTCTGTCATATGTGAGGACAGGTCCACATGCACCACGTGAAGTGGTGTGGCCTTTCTATCCAATTGTGGCAATGATAGCATCTGATACTGTAAATGAAAAAGAGGCATCTGAGTAATTCATGTGTTATTTTACCCACCCATCTCAAAGTTTTACACTGGCACCATTAAGACCAATGGTATTAATCACTAATAGAGTGGAATAGATCTCACCTAGTATTAAGCCACCATCCATACATATCTCCATTCTCCCAGGCCTCTCAATGGTCAGCTGCTGAGGAAAGATGATCTTTTCTGAGTCCTTACTCCAGAGCTGCAATTACAAACTACTCCAAAAAAGTCATGGACTAAGGGAAGGGCAGTCTTGACATGCTAAGCTTTCTGCAGGCAGCAGACACCAGAGGGAGGTCTTGGTGGGCCAGAAAGGGCAGATGAAGCTCTAGGTATTCATGCAGTGAACATGGACAAGAGGTATCCACCATCTTTACAGACTAGACCACATTCACTAACTAGCTTGCAAGTCTTTGCTTTGCAAGGGAAAATTCTGCAAAGCACTAAACTGCAAAGCCCTGGTTTTCTTCCCTTGCTTTGGAGATGGAAACTTAGCCCAGAAAATCCTAAGGAAAACAAGCCATGCAAATTCGATGCCATCGATGTGCCTGCAGGTTGGCATGTTTTAAATCCTGGCTTCACAGCTGCTGGGTAGATCCCTGGTCTGGTAGTGGCTTTAGTTAAACTGCTTCCCAAGTAGCAGCAAAAAGCCTCACATCCAGTCACTTTCCTGAGCAGAAAAGTGATAAAAGAACATCTCGCTCTCTTGTCATTTGATTTTGCAACTGGATGTTTGGCATCTAATACATGTCAAAAATGAAAATATCCCTGGCATTAGAAGGGCTCAAAGAGATTTGCATTAATGCTGTATGCAGATGATGCGTTAATATATTTATCTGATCCAGCTCAATCTCTCCCTAATCTATTAGCATTAATATCTGAGTTGGGGGATAGAGCCAGATGAAAAACAAGCTGTGCAAAGCCTGACTTCATCACCTCCAGATACTCTTGATGAAGTGTTTTGCAATGGCAGAACTGTAAATTGTACGCTCTGAGTTCACAGCACCTGGAATCTGTGACAAAGCAAATATCGTAAGGAGCACAGGACTCCTAGGAAGACCTTTGACTGTGGAAAACCCTCTGGGCTTTAGGTACGGTCATTTTTAAATACCTTTTTAGCTGCAAAAATCTCACTGGCACTTGAGAAGATCCCTGTGTGGGGAAAACCCTACCCCCATCTGGCAGGCTGCCTTCACGTGTCTGAGCCATGATCTTCAGGAGCACACAGCAGCAGCTCACCTGGCAGTATGTATACCTGGGGTGTTCTTTTGGAATTCACTTTGCAGCCCGTTTGCATGAAACATACTGTCCCATACTGCAGTTTAAAGATCTGAGACCTAGGTAGGAAAAGTAATGTCCATTTTCCTGGAAAAAGTACTGCATTCAACAGTGGGCATGAATCAAGACTGAGGGATGGGAGACAACATTTCTGCAGTAAAAATAATTAGGACATGCTTGCTATGTTATTTGAACCAAATTTCTGTGATTATCCTGAAACATCCCAATGAGTTTAGCTAGAATGATGAAATATACATTTCTTTGGCTCATGAATCAAAGATATAGAGATAGGCTGATCTGGCTCTGCAGTGTGTCCTTCACCTGGAATCAAAAGTCAAACATTTCTCTGCCTTGTGAATGAGATAAGCCCTGGATGCATAATGCCTCTGCCTCTCACAGTTCCAAAATACATAATACAACGATGTGTAACTGTGGTCATTACATTTACAGGAATTAAAAAGTTCTGTTTTAATTGGTTTTGGTTTGTTTTCCAAATTGTATTTGCACTCTTGACATAAATTGCATGGCCTAAAGGAGAAAACAATGTTGAAATGCACAAACATCCAGTCGTGACTTGTCTTTTGTCATGGCTGAAAACGAACACCTGCAATTAATGGCCAGGAAAAGTAAAGAACAAGGCAATCAGTGGAATGAATAAGCTATGAAAACCCTCTGACTATGAAGCACAAGAGGTATTTTGTGTGATGCTGCCACTGCCTGTTGGGGAACCCATGAAGGCTTCAAGCAGCACTTGTATTGCTGGTGTGCAGTACAGATACTGGGCAAACACCTCCAAAACAGCCTCCATGGACTGATGGCCATGTGAGACCCTGATGAGTGTGAACACCCCTTCGGTTTCTAGAGGGGTTCATGGCCAAGAACACATTGATGTGTTCCCAAAGAAGAACAGAGCCCAAAAAGTTCATGCCAGAGGCTTGGTAGGATGTTCCCTCTCATCCCAAGGGAAAGGACCTCTTTGAAAGGTCTTGTACCTGGGCACTTCCTGATAGACCTGATGTGAATTTCAGTTGGTGATCCTCTTTTTGTACCTATTCCTTCTGTATCAGCACAAGAAAACCTCCCCTCAAATGGTCTTGATCAATTGTTCTTTATATATTTAATAAATCCTTTTCAATTCCACTGTTCTAACAGCAGGGCCCACACTCCTAAATGGGTCATCATAAACACATGCTTACTCCTTGGTGACCTACTGCAAAGGTGAAAAATATATCAGATACTAAAGAACTGAGAAGTGGCAATTAAATGTGAAGGCAAACCGAAAGCTCACAGATTTGCATTGTTTTCTGGTTTGTACTCAGAATTGAATCTGTGTGTTCAGACAGACAGAATTGGATCATATAATCAAGGCACTGTTGATTGTGTACTTTACATCTTGATGAAGGAGCGAATTTGCAGATTTTGTAGGATTTTCAAATGTCCTGACGATACAGAGTGTCCCATGGAAAGTTTGACCTGAAATGATGCTCATGTTAAATTACTCAGTAAATGCTTCCACAGCACAGTAAAAGGGGGATTCCTTAGCAAATTTAGCTCCATAATTTGCTCTATTATTTATCCAGCTGACCAATCTCTATTCTTGTTTTCCAGCTGTTGAACTAAACTGTCCCTTGGCCAGTCCGTGCAGTCGTCATCTAATCCCTCTCCTGGATAGGAGACCAAGGTGGTCTGGAGAAGAGACTGGGCAGCACCTTGTGCTACTGCTCCTGTCTGGCAAGAGCCTAGGTGCAACACATGGGAATGGGGTGTGCAGAGACCCAACTCATGTCAGGATGTCTCCATGGATTTCAAGCACACCCATAGCACTGCTGCCAAGTTGAGCTGGACTAACTTTTGGACACCACTGCCTTCCTCTGCAGTCAGGAATACCATGAGAACACGCTTCTCCCTGGCATCTAGGTCCAAGGAAGCCCAAAACCATGCAGAGTAGAAAAGTTGATCTTCCACCATCAAACATCATATGAACCACTCATACACTGGGAGTACTACAAACCACACACAGCCTCCTTGCTGTTAAAACACTTGGTACATCTGTGTCAGTAAGTACTTGCTGGAGCCCAATGCCCAGGACAGTAGTGATGATGATTCCTTGCCCTACCTAAGGCCCTTCCACTTTTATTCCCTTCCCAGACATGCATAGCTTGTTCTTTTGAGTGCAGTTGGGTCCTTTGGACAAGCAGATGTCTCCTACAGTGTGGAAAGGCCGTGTTGTGCTCCAGCTCACACCAGCATCAGCGGTAGGAACAAGGGAGCAGTCAGAGCTCTCATGGCAGGTAACATGAAGAAGCTGTGGGAGCCTAAGTTGTGAGCCCTAACATTTCCTTGGCAGATGGAGGAAGAAGAGAGGGTCCCCCACAGTAAATAGGTGACTCTACTGGAGACCTACATAACCATGGAGACAGGAGGGACAGAGCTTGAGATGAGGTCCTGAAGGCACTTGAAGGCAGCCCTGGTTGTGTGGAGCTCACATTTTCTTGTTCACAAGAGAAACTGGGTCTCTGCTGAGATACAGGAGCTTTTGGGAGAAGTCTGCTCCTGGCTGCCCAGCTGTAGGGGACAGGCACTGCCTGAGACACCAACATCTGGCTCCCTGCCTCGGCTGCCAATTAATTGCATTTTGTATTCCTATCCACTGCAAGAGAGGGGAAGTGTTTCTCCAGTCGCAGCTGAACAAACACCACTCCAGAGATCAGCACAGGATCCCAGAGCCGCTCTTCAGGGAAAATGTGGCATGTACAGGAAGGGATTGCTTTGGTTTCTGTTGCTAATGACAGGAGAATGATCAGGATTTCTACAACAGACCTTGGCTCAGGCTCTAATTAGCAAATCAAACATGTGTTTTCATTTCTTTCAACTGTGTGAGAAAGACTCAAAAGCCTCAGCTATTCCTCGTAGCAGAGCTGAGTCTTAATGTCTTAAGAATCTTAAGAGGCAGCCAAGATAAGAGTCTACAACTCTACTTCATCCTTTAAAGAGATGTATAGGTACATTTTCCTTTTATTCTCTCTGTTCTCTTTCCCAGAGACTTCACTTCCTTGAGAAACACCCTTGGTCTGTCCTGTGATGCTGGTAAGTGAACAGAGCCACAGTCAGACCACGGCTGAGGGATGCCCTCCAGCTTTGCAAGATATGGCAGGAGGTGTCACAGTTCAGACATCATGGGGACTCTTCTCTCCTGCACCAAAGGAGCCAGAAGCAAGGGTGACAGCAGACCCATCTGGTGCCACATCCTTGCAGTGCTGAGAGGTGTCTGGGGTTTCCCTCCAGTCTTTAGAAACTCTGGGAACTTTCACTCAGGTATGTGGAGGTGGACACAGATGCACATAGACACACATGGATGTGCCTGCTCATCCATGCACCCACACCCAGGCACACGCACAACCCCATGTTCAATACAAGACTGCAAAGCCAATCAGTAATTAAAAACAAGACTGCCTGTGTAATCACCAGTAAGGTCTCTTGTGAGTACTTCTTAGGAAGTTGAGTTTAATCATATGGTTATTCATCGCTTTTTACACAAAATACCTTTCGTATTCAGTAAGCAGGCTGGACTTGCCTGGGTATCAGTCTGGACTGTGTCATAAAGGCATCTGTGAATTCTGATGACTGTGATGTTGAACAAAAGTTTGCAAAAAAACAATCTGTCCCTGCTCCTCCCACAGGGTCACTGCTGCTTCTTCACAAGTGACTTAAAGTAAGATGCTAACACGTGGTCTCAAATCGTGTACCCTTCATTTTCCAGATGACCACCTTCATACCCCGCTTTGCAAAACAGCCAAGTACTCACATCTGCACTGGTGTCAGAGACTTGCACACTAAACAAATAAAACATTTTGAAAGATCTGTTTATGAAGCACTAGATACTCCATGTCTCTCCCCAAAAAACCAAGGGGAGACTGTGACCTGGGTGCCTGGAGAGTGCCACTGTGCCCATGGCAGAGTGATGCTGCCCTCCTGGCAGAACAAAATAAAACCTGCAATACAAAATGCAGTGCAGAAAACCCTGCAAGGACAATTTGAGCAGGGTAGCACTAGTATATACAGCAAGGAAGGACCTGAGGCAACCAAATGAGGCAAAGTATTACAATCATTACATTATTCTTTAGCATCATCCAAGCAACACACCGGCTGAGGTAGAAGTTTATGGGACAAATGGTCTGTGGCTGTGACATTTAAGAGTAGGGAACAATACATACAGATAAGGGAGCTGGGATTATTAGCACATAGGTCACCCTAAGCCTGGTATTTCACAAGTGTTCTCACTCCTTCAAATCAGGTTTGGTTGGAACTCTCCCGTTTTAGCCAGAGCGGCATCCTGGTTTTCTGAGGATTTTGCATCATTCCTTCCTGCACTACTGAGTCAGATGGTGGGAAATACCAGTATAAATGCTCCCTAAACCAAAGGCCATTCCTGAAACACTGACTTATCTTTCCTCTCTGTTTTCTGCTGCAGCAGTTGGCTCTGCTCAGCCCCAGTTTCAAAAGGCAGAACTCTGTAGACCCCACTAGATAATCCTCCCTGCTGAGCATAGCCCACTGGTGGCCTTGCAAGAACCTGTTTCTCTTCAAGACCTTTCTGATCTTGGCGCCCATTTTTGGACAGCTGTGCTAGCTCACCCAGATGGATGTAATCTGTGGGGAATCAAGCCCTGCTCCTCAGCTAGGATAGCCCATAGCTGTCCCTAGGGCTCAGGAGGACAATGGGGATTATGTCCTGTTTTGTCTCATGAGAGTATTCAGAGATATAGCTGCCTTAAATACCCACTGGTGCCTGTGATTCCTCTGGCACGACTCCCTTTGCTCTATAGGTGCCTGTGAAGGGGACAGCACCACCTACACAGAGTCACCAGGCCACAGCAGAAAAGACCCAAAAAGTGCAGATGCCTCAGACCTGCCCCAGCATGGAGCTCCTTCAACCTCCAGAGAGAGCCAAGGTAATTGCCAGCAAGTCTTCAGGGAGCAGCAAACAACAGGAGAGGGTGGATGACAGAGCATGTGGGAGAGCAAATGGGCATTTATAACCCTGAGATGGCAGCCCAAGGGATGCCCTGCCACCATCCAGAGTTCATCTGTCCATCAAAGCAGCCTAAGGATGGAGTGAACATCCCAGCACTGGCAGCCTTGAGCAAGTGATGCACACCAGCTTGAGCAGTGCTTGCAGCTGAACAAAGTGACTGGCGATGAAATCACAGGGGAAGCTAGCAAGGTCACCCTGTGCTCCTTCTTCCTTTCTTCTGCTCCTTGGAGGGTGCCTCGCATTACCACCAGTAGCAATCCTCCTCAAGCCTGGGAACAGGACTTACTACACACACAGACTGCTCCTCAGAGAAGGGCCATCCCACTCCCATGGCAATCCATCCACTCTGCAATAAACCTTCTGCAGAGCTGCAGTGACAGAGAGTGATGAAATACAGGGTTTGCTGCCTCTGAACAAATGTAGTTTTGTGTTTACAGCACAGTACAACCTTTTCATGTAGCCTAGCTGGCCAGGTGATGTACTCTCACAGCAACGCCTACTTGCTGCATTTTGATGGGCTCTTCAGATAAATGCAGATCCCTCAGCAAGAGCTGCCCAGGATCAGTTGCTTCTGGATAGCAGGAAAGGGTTATGGTTGAGCCTGGACCTTTGGCAGATACATCCAGGGCTCTCTCATGCTGGAGGAGCAACGACATCTCTGTTCAGACCCCCATCTCTATCCAGCTCTCACAAGGAGCTTCTCAGACAACACATCCCTCTTCCTTAGATCTGCCTGCGCTGGGTGCAGTGGAAGATTTCCAGCCCGGCTAATGCTGACGTGATTTATAGCTCTCATTGCATTTTATCAAGAGAATTGGTCAAAATAGCACTTGGAGGTGTACAGACCAAGGCAGGCAATTGGATCATCACAGAGATCGGTGGGAACAACTCCTGGGGTGAGATGCCTGGCCAGCATATGTGGCAGCCAGCAGGACAGTGAAGCCCCCAGGCTCGCTGTGACCCATGCTGCGTGCAGAGGCGCCCTTCGTGTCGCAGGCTGCTCACTGCTGTGCCCTTGCTGCCACGTTTCTGCCTGTCCTGCAGCGTGTGCCCCTCTGAATGTGTGCAGAGGCAAACTGGCTGTTGGAGGATGCCATCTCACAGAATCAAAGCACAATTTCTGACCCCAGAATTGCAAAAAATGGCTGGAAAAGGTGAGTTTGGGGTGGGGAACATGAAGGTCAGAGAGCAAGCAATAAAATTTAAAAAAGGATTTTCTTTCATAAATATCTGGATTTTGAGCAGGTATAGTGATTTTTAGAAGCTGGACTGGACCAGAGAGTGATGAGTCTGGTGAAATGCTGGTGGAGAGGGCCTGCAAATGACAAGTACCAAGCTGAATACCCTCTCTGTCCCCATGGATAGCATTCCCTTTCCCAGACAGCGTTGCCTATGTAAATCCTCCTCCTGTGTTTGTTCACAGCACAAAGACTCTGAATGTCTCTGATAGCAGAAGACGAGGTAGGAAGTTGGTGTACCAGGACACCAGAGCCTGTGGACCCTTGCTGGTATCAGCAAAAACACTGTGGCCTTTTGTAGGACTCCCTCTTCCAAGTCTAATCCTGGCTAAATGAATTTTCCCTGTTCACGAATCTGCTGGGAAAGGGTCTTTATTACCCTTTAGGCTCTGGATCCTGTGTCTGCAGAAATCCTTGCATTCAGTCAAATATCAAATGCTCTTGCTTGCCATTACACCGGAATATTTCTCTGGAAATACGTAAGTCTATTAACAATAGATAAATAATCAATAGGACATTACGTTGTTACCAGTAGTAGGGCCATTAGTACAACAGGAGAGATTTGCTGAGATAGCTTTCTAAACCAGACCCCAGGGCACATGTAAGGTAAATTGCCCGTGACATGTTGTTGCTCTGAACCTTCCTAGCCCAAAATATACTGTCTACACAGGAAAAAAGAGTGTGTCTTCTTGTGCCTCTTGCTTGGAGAATGTGCAGATCTCTGCCCTTCTCACTTTGCTCTTCTCCTTGGTTCTGCACTTAACATCCAAAGTCCTGGTTCAGAGCCAGCCAACATCTGAATTAATTCCCTGAACAAACAGCCCTATGTGTCAACAGTGTTATTGAGAGCTGTGCCTGTTGTCTTGCGGAACTGGCCTTATTCAGAAAAATACGCTGCTTGGGCTGAAGCACCCACTTATACTCCATAACTTTCACTTTGCTGAAGTGCTTGACCTCTGTAAGTATCGGAGCCCGTGTGCTACCAAGTCGCAGATGCTCTGGGGGGGTATTGGGTGCCATTTGACTTCAAGTGCGTTACAATATGGGGAAAAGGTGGCGGAGGACTCCTCCAACTGAAGATCCTGAGGGCTTTAATCAGGCAGAATGTTTTATGGCAGGCTGGGATTTAGATCAAAGCTTCCCAGATGGTCAGTTTTATACCTCGCCCACAATGTGACAGACCCCCCCCCAGCAGTGCTGCAGCTCACTCGGGTAGTTAGAAACCACCTCTGGCCGGTGTGTGGCCATGAGAAGCTGCTTGTCAAAACCCAGACCTACAGAACATGATTTTTTTTAATATATTTTTTCTAAAAGTGCGTTGAAGTCAACACTGGATTAATTGTGCAAGTGAAATCCACAAGTGAACATGCAGTAAGAAAAGGAGTCTTGTGTGTCAAACCAAACTTTCCAGATGCAACAGCACACAGCAGTACTTCGGATGACTGGGATGGTAATGAGACATGAGGTAGAGATGGAAAAGAGAGAGCTCAGAAGAGTCCTATTTATACTTTGAGGCCAAGAGATAGGCTAATTCGAAAGACACTGATCCTACCAGAGTAGGAGGAAGGAGATTTAATCTCAAGATTGTCTTGTCTCTTGATTGCTCTTTCAGGTTATACCATAATTTGAACAGATTAATTGCAGTATTAATACCATAAGTTTCAACATGTCCTTATAAGCCAAACAATCAACATTTTAATTGCCTTTGAAGTTTCTGACATTCAACCATAAACTGGTTTTCACAAGAGGTCCATGACATGTGGTATCTGTTGCCCCATCACAAACTCCGCCCCAGCTTCCCGATGTCCCTTTAAACATGAGGTGGCAGCTCACTAAGTCACTCACCTTCCTGCCTGGTCTGTCCCTTTCCCTTTCATCTTCTAGGCAGTAAAATGTACTCTTGGCCATGTCACGGCTCAGACCAGGTTACCTGGCTCTTGGTCCTGCTGGGATCACTGCTTATGATTCTCCTCTCTGTTTGCTGGTGTAAATCCAGAGCAACCTGGCATCGACCACTGGCATGGGAGAGAATTAGTCTTACAGGTCCTACTGCTACGTGCTCTAATATCTCCTCTGTTCTCGCTCCATCCTTCATCATCTTATTGTGAATTCTGCCTATTTTTGGAGCACACAGACTAGCTGCTCAGGGCAAACTCTGCTCATTTCTTCACATTTCTCAGCTGCCCGATGCTGCTGACACAGCCAGAGGTCCTAGCTGTAGTAATGTGGCCCTTAAACTCTAAACCATGCTTTGCACAACAATTAATTACCTTCTAACACAAAATCAATTGGAGCCTTTATTTTGCTCTGAACAGCAGTGATGGATAAGGCAACGTTTCATCTTCTCTGCATTAAATAAACTTTTTCCTGGTATGTTGCCTAGCAAGGGACGTAAAATCCACATGTGCTCCTTCTAGTCACTCTGGCGCTTTTAGGAAAGATCATGGTTTAGGGCAGATGATGAAGAAACCCTCTTGGAGTTCCCCAAATGACAAGGACGTCAAATTGGCACAACTCTGTGGTAGTCTAGGATAAGTAAATTGACCTCACCTTCTTCTCATACAAAGCTCAAACACTCCATAGTCCCAGGGAAAGGGGTTCCACACATTGCATATCTTCTATAGATTTATGTACTAAATGCTTTATTCTCATAAACACACAGAAAAGTTGAATCATGGATGTGCCACTGCACTTGCATGGCTAAAGGCCAGGGCTCAGTTTTGTGATTAAATCCAGGATTCAAACTCTGTGTAACATGGGAAGGAAGCTTCAGAGAAAGTCTTTTCAAGGAATACCCAACACTGAGGATTAATTAATTTTAAGACAAGTACTTAAAGAAACGTCACACTATGTTTTAGGCCATTTTGTTCTCTTGAATATGTAGATTAGCAGAGATTCTCCAGATTTCCCTCTGAATTAAAACCATATGAAGTTGGTTCTTTGGCAACATTTGCAGTTTCACTCTTTAGGACTGATGCTCCCGGATTTTGTTCCACTCCCAAGGTTTCTTTTGTGTCAGAGTCTGATGACTAACATCTAGCTGACGCTTACAAAGGCTCCTCTCTCTCTAAAGGGATGCTGCAGCAGCCCAGCAGCTTCTACATCCCTGGGCTTGCTTCTTGCACTGACCGAGGTCAGAGGCTCTGTGCCCACTGCTGGCCTTGCAGGAGGGTGGCTGCAGCCATGCTGGAGTGAGCAGGGACGTGATGGCTGCTGACGGTGGCTCACTGGGACCAAGGGAGGCAGCGAGCAGCTCCTGCCTAGCAGGATGCAGCCCCATGCTTCACTTCACTGTCAGGACCAAGGCTCCACAGCCCAGCAGCCTGCTCCAGGACACAGAGATACCTCCGTTTCTGCAGCCAGCACCACATGGGAGCAATCTGTCAGCTCTTGACTTCCACAGCCAGGCTGTAGCTGGGACAAGCAGGGGAACAAATCCCAGCTGAGACCTGATAACAAAGCTTTCAGAAAAATCAGGTAGATTTAGATTAGATATTAAGAAGAAATTATTTACTCTGAGGGTGGTGAGACACTGGCACAGGTTGCCCAGGGAAGCTGTGATGTCCCCTCCCTGGCAGTGTTCAAGGCCAGCTTGGATGGGGCTTTGAGCAGCCTGGGCTGGTGGAGGTGACCCTGCCCATGGCTGGGGTTGGACTGGGGGAGCTTTGAGGTTCCTTCCAACCCAAACCATGCTGTGATTCTGTGAATAGCCCAGGTGTTGCAACAGAACATGGGGAGATGTATCTGGAAGGTACAACAGCCATTGCAGCAAGGGACAAGAAGGAGAAAAGAGGCTCAGCATCAGTTCATCTCCAGGATTTTAGCTCTATCGTTACACATGTGCAGCTGAGAATACACCCAGGGCCAGGTCAGACAGGCAGCACCACCGCTGTCTCAGGGCAGTGCCAGGAAGAGCCTCCTCAGCCTCCACCATGCAAGCTCTGCAGGTTGGTGCTGACAAGGGATGAGCTGGGGACACACAGTGACCTCACAGCATCACATGAAGAAACCATGAAGGAGCAGACTGTGCTTTGTGCAAATGGGATTCTCAGGGAGTTTAGCTTGTGAACACCAACAATCTCCTGCTCAGTTTGTTTAGAATGAGATTTTTCAAGTATTTCCAACTAGACAAAAGGAAACTGAGTTTCCACAGGGTCGTCAGAAGTTGGCTTATCCCTAACACCCAGGTACCATAGGACTTTTGTTAAAAGAGTAGCATGCAAAGGAATTCTTTTTTTCTTTCCCTGGCCCCATTTTCAAGAACTGAACTGGGGTGTTTTTATTAAACTTTCAAAACAAACATAGAAGCACTCATCTAGAGGAAGATGGTTGACATGGGAAACATCTATGAAAGTGTGAAAAAGCACATGCCACTGAAGAAAATTACACAGCATCAGCAGCACCAGATCCATCTGTAACATAGCTACAGACTGGTTAGTTATTTTGGCTGAAAACAATTTTTTCGCCCAGAAAATATATATGTAAACAGTCAATGTAAACAGTTTGCAAAGCTGTCAAATTGCTTCAGTCAAAAGATGAAGTTTTTAAAATGCCCCCAAGATCTAAAATTTTACAGTTATTCTGCATAGCATGTTTTTTCCTGCAGCTCCATCCTTTCTTTTTTAAGTAAAATTAAAAGAAAAATTGTTAAAAAAAACACCACAAAAACACCCCAGCACCACACAAATTAAACATTCCCTGGCATGTTTTAGCAAAATATGCTGTTCAACCCGAAATTATGGCTTTATTGGCCCGGTAAATGCAAAATCCTAATTGTTTTCTCAGCTATGGGTAGGGATACACTGTGAACAGAACGTTGCCCTGAAGAGGATTTTTATTGGATTTCAGCAGCTCATGTTTTTTTGGGCATTGGAGATATCAGTACCAGGAATCAGAGGTAATCTGAGGTTAGACTGCAGTTAATCTGTAAACGCCTAATGAGCCACTTTTCCTTCCACCACCAACCCAGTGAAGAACAAGGCCATTGTCAGGGCTCTGTATTGCAGGGGTATTTCCAAGTCCTGAGCTTTGAGAGTATTTTTCCCCACATTTGCCAGAGGCACCCTTTAGCACTCCAAAATACTATGAAGCACTCTGAGTTAATTTCTGAATTTTATTTTCTAAAATCACAGCATTTTGACTGACTAAATCGCAATTAGCATCAGAGTTGTTTTTATTTTATATTCTGCCAGTAGAAACATTTAAGTCAATATCCATCAGATCTGTGAAAAATTAATAAAACCTGGCCTTTTCCAAGCATAATTAGACTTGGGAAATGGTGCTGCTTTTATCTGTAGGTCAGTACAATTATTAGCAATTTGATTAAATCTTTTCTTTTTAAAACAATCTTCTGGTTATGTTACCCCATGAAGTCCAGTCTGCAAGGACTTTAGGAATTAAAAGTAACACTGATGAAGACTAAATAAATTTGTATAAAGCTGGATGCAGCATGGTTGTGTTGTCCCCAAAGGTCACATGTTTCTCCCCTGGAGCACTGCAGCATTTTGACTGCAACTTCGATCCTCAGCCAGAGATGCTCTCAGACTGAAACACATCTTTGCAGAGGACACTGGTGTCTCACACACAGGTGTGACCCCCCTCCAGAGGCCAGGAGTCCCGGAAAGGATGGTGGGAGAGATGATGTCCATCACCTCTTCCTCCTCTCCCAGCAGCCTGGATCAAACAGAACCTTTGTCTGCCTGCCACCATGACCTCCTGGTAGCATGAGACTCTAGGGAGAGGAGCTGGCTTGATCAAAATATCTTCAGCACAGTTGAAAATACTACCTTGCTTAATTTCTGTTACCCAGTTTGAATTCTGGATGTGCTGTAAGTGGTGGCAGAAGGACAGGCACAAGAGCTCATCTCACAAGTGCATCCCTCCAGAGAAGGGAAGACAAGCACTCCCTCTCCAGAGCACCTCTCCACCAAGTGTGTACCAAAGTGTCTTCTGCCACTCTGGGGTCTCTCCCTCTCATGGACCCATGGGCACTCACACCAGCCTGCTCCCTTCACCAGGGTGTGTCCAGCTCATACAAAGAGGGCATGCTGAAATTGCCCATCTCCCGATCTCTAGTGGAAACCACTCCTTGGAACTACCCTGAGCTTATCATGATGAGCTCTGAACTCCAGAAGAAACGTTTTTACCATGAGATCAATCAGACATTGGAATAATCTCCCAGGGGAAGTGGTAAATTCCCCTACACTGGTTAGTTTTAAGAGTCATCTTAACAGGGTGCTGACTCAATTCATTTAAACTATATTTTTACCTTGAAAGGTTGAACTGGATGATCTTTGTGGTCCCTTCCAACCTGATATTCTATGAGCTCAAGAGCTTGTGGAAAAGTGACCCAAAGGAAGGCTGTTTATGCAGAAGGGTTGACACCTGGGGAGAAGCAACCAGGCTGGGGCAGAGCCATAAAAAATCCCAGGTCTGGGCTGTAAGACCAACATCCTCCTCCCAGACCCTCTTGTTGCTGAGCTGAGCAGCACTGAGCTTACTGGCATTGAAGATGTGAGCTGTTGCACTGGCTCTCCACCACATACACATCTGCACTGGAGATGAAAGGTCTCCTCATCCTAGGGAAGGTGGCTGACAGAAGCTGTCCCTGGGCAGTGACTGCTACATGCCAGCGGACATGACCAGCCACCTAGACATGCTTACACTAAAGAGACCAGGGAGGTGCATCCCTGACAGAGTGTCCCACAGTTCAAAAGAGCCCAATTTCCAAACCTGAAGCCCTCTGCAAAACAGGGCTGCTGGTCCCATGAAGGACTCTCATGCATGGCCCTCAGGCCTTGAGGGACAGAGCCAGTGGGATGGTACTGCCTTCTCCTCCCACTCAGAGCTGATGGGACAGCACCTGGGGAACAGGAACAGCAAGGAAATGGTTAGAAAAGGTGCCCACATATTGAACCAAAGTGCTTTATTCCAACACAGTTCCTGTTTTCCTTGACTAGGAGCCATTATTTACCAAAAACTTCTAATTCACAGGCAGTTGAGCCTTCTCGGCTTTGCCCTGGCATCAGAAATAAAGATTTCCCATATTTGATACAGAAAACTCAGCTCAGTTTCTTATGCCTTAAACAGGAACATCCAGCCACAAGATGTTTCCCCCTGTGTTTCAGTGGTGGGAATTTCATTTCTCAAGCTATGCTGCACTATCTTACCTGTCAAGAAGATTTTATAGGTTTCTTATGGAACCACCTGGGTTTATCTAAACACATGACTACATACAAAAGACAATTTGATTACACAGCTAAGGGCACATCGCTTGGCTAAATGTTACTTTTCTGGGGCAAAAACAGGCAAAGGATGGGAACAGAAAGTCTGTTTTTCATGAGCCCCTTTGCCGAGAGAGACAAGACATTAAATTCAACACCACTGTTCTAACACAGTGGAGAAAAGCCTTGAATTGCTGCTGAATAGACAGGATGAGATTGCTACAGGCAGAGCACATGGGAGGCAGGCTGGGGACACTTAATCCAGCCATTGCACATCTATCTGCACAGCAAGGTTTATAGGGTAATAACCTGTGGTACCACCATGCTGGTAAGCCAAAATGCCTGAGTAAGTGAGCTGCTCTGCAGTGATGATGTTATTGCTGTTGATGAATTGAAGTGAGAGCCAGGCCCAGCAACCTCGCTGGTATCCTGCAGGAACGAAGATCACCCCAGATGGTAGAGTTGGGCAGATGGAAGCAAAAAATCGGTTGTGAATAATCTGCAAACAGATCCTCCTCGGCAGGCTGCCTGCTCTTTGCAGTCAGATCACTAACACCATGCACTTGTTGCTCTCACAGAGGGAGGAAGCACCCAAAGAGGGTAAAATCCAGGGCAAATCCAGATGCATGCTGGGGAACGATGTGCCCGAGCCCTACAGCTGTAGGGGTGAAGCCTTGGTTGCCAGCAAAGGGCTGTTCCCATTTACCAGGTGAAGCAGCTAGATGGGGAACAGGGACAAAGCATTGTGATTTGGTCAGTCAGGAGGAAGTCACATACAGCAAATAATCACAGTCTCTGTTTTGCTGTGGGCCACAGTCAGAGACCAAAGTCTGCCCTCTCGCTGCCCCTCCTCTCAGGAACACGCAGCCCGTGGTCCCTGGTTATTACCATCTCGCTGACGTGGATCCAATTACCTGCTCATTAGCAGTCCAACAGCAGCCAGAACAGGGGACGGTGCTGACAAAGCTGGAGGACAGCAGAGATCTTGCTCAGACTGCAAAGGGAGGCCACGAAGCTGCTACCCAGACCCAGTACCAGTTGCCAAGGCTCAGACACAAGAGCAGGTCAGGAGCCAGTTAGGAACTAGCTTGTGCCCTCACACATGTGCTTGCCTCTCCTTTGCTTGCTTAGGTGTGATGCTGCTCACTGTGGCTTGGGTAGTTGTCTCACATCCTTACGGGTTGCGTTACTAAGAACTGGTATATTTAGTCGTTGTCTTCACGCCCCAAGGCACCACGTGTTTCCCTGGTTCTCCATCTAACTGCAGATGAGCAGCAGCCTGGAGTGTCTCAGAGATGACAGTCAAATACACACTGTACTGTGCCAAAACCTGATGCCTCGGGGGTAGGATGTATGAAGAGATGGTTCACAAATGAGTTTGTAATTCCTTGGAAGAGACACCCATGTTTATGCAGAGCTGCTCCAGCATCCTGTGGATGTGCTGCACCCAAAACTGCACAGCACTCTGTGCATACTGCATCATCCTTCCATGGCACGGCAGCCTTCCCAAGACCATCGAGGAAAGTCCTCACATCCATAAAGGGCCCTTCTCCAGCTGTGCTGGAGGAGCAGTCTCAGATGTCTCTGCATCAATGGCTACTTGTAGGTTAGAAGAAAACAAAACAGAACAACCATATCTTATTTCCAAAGGAGAAAAAAAGAAAGGGTTGGGCTATAAATTTTTCCACCAGCTAAGTGGCCTTTTCCCTTGGAAGCTGCAGACTTTTCATCTTTAAAACAAAGTGCAGGGACTAAATCCCAAAATTTTAATTCTGACCCAGAGCTGAAGTGCTGCAGAGGAGCCGTGCCGGGGTGACTCCAGCCTTCCCTCTCTCTCCTTTGGGCTCCCCTTGGAGCAGGTTTACATCTCTCAACACTCACAGAGGCCACTGAAGTTTCAGGCATTTGTCGACTTAAGAGAGGTTGGAGGAGAGGTCCAGTGGCTCCTAGAAGCTGCAGATTAGTCAATAATCCTTGTCAAGAGAGGAGAGAAAGAGCATGCAGCGGGGAAATTACAATTTCCATAAAGCACAGCAGCTGTATTTTTAATAAAAAACCTTCCGTTTTCTGCCAGATACTTAAATTCTGCAAGGAAAGTTGTGAAGCTTCAGTTTGTTACTAGAGTTTGGGCATATTCTGCAGCTCTGATTTCCTGCTTTCTCTATCAGTTCTGCATGGACTGTGCAGCCTGTCCGTGCAGATTTGACAGCTTGCTGGATGTCAGCGTGAGCATCTTGGAGCTGGTGAGCAGTCGGCAGAGTCTGTCAGGCCATGTTTGTCTGCCTGGTGGCTTGAAGACAGCCCCAGGCATGTGCACAGGAGGCCATTATGTGCAGTTCCTCAAATACCCATTTTCAAATGAAGTATCCTCTTCTTCTTCCTGCCCTCCACAGGCAGCATGAAGAAGGGAGCCAGGGTAGTCATCCTGCCAGGATGTCCCTTCAGTCTCCCTCGTGCCAAGGGGACCATGACCAAACCCCTGTGACCAAACCCTCCTTTGCCTGTCTCCTGGCCGTCTCCGCAGGGGACGGGGACATTACCACAGGTCTTCCTCACTGTGCAGGCTTCCAAGCCCAGAAGTTCATGAGCATGATGGGGTAACTAATGCTCCCCACAGGCTGGTGCCTCTGTGAAGCTCTGCACCAGGACAGCACCTAATTGTTCCCCAAATCCTGCTTTGCCTCTGACATTGACACCTCCACAGTACCGCATGTTATAAACCATTCCAGGTTTTCCTCTGTGGAAGAAAAGGAGCTCCCTGACATCTGTTCTAGAGAGCTGCGGGAAGCCAATTATCCTTGAAGGCAAACTGTCCGCAGATAATTGGAAATATAGACTTTTAACTGATGGAGTCTTGACTAAACTCCAGCTATTGCTTCGCATGTGTCACATCAAATCTCTGAAGCTTCTTATAATGTTTAGCAGGTGCATTATCATGTCACATCCAGACAGGTGCCACAGCACTGCACTTAATTGGAAACCTGGTTTTCAGGATCCCTCCCACAACTGCTTCTGCAGGAGCCTAACTGGAGGAATTTTATTCCCTTCCCACCTCAGGCTGAAGGCAGAACCATCAGGTCTGTGACATGTGGAGATGGCTGCAGTGGAGGGCTGGATGGCTTCACATTCAGCTGCAGAACAGGAGGAAGCTTTTTAAGAGCAATGCAAGTCTGCAAATAGAACGGGGGATCGAGACCAGCCCATGCCATAATCACCCTGCCCAGAGTCCATGCTCTGCCCCTGGGGAGCTGAATGGGGGTGCTGTGCCACCTCTCTCCCTCCATGCCAGAAACCCCTAGGGGCCACAGGCTCTTGTGGGAAGGCAAGCAAGGGCTCTGGGGTTTGCTTGTGCAAGGGGATGCAGTTCCCCGAAGAAGGGCCATTGCATCTACGAGGGAAATTGTGCCACTTCCAGCTGATGAACCATCTACCAGGGTCATGGAGAATTGGGGATCCAAGAGCTTGCACAGCAAAAAGGGAAAATGCTGCTTCCAAACCCTGCTCCCATGGGCATATCCAGCCCAGGCTGCACAGGACAGAGGCTCAGTCCCCAGCAGATAGAGAACTGGCATGCTTTTCAGGATGCAGGAATTGAAAGTACTAAATCCCACCTGGCAAAAGCAGCAGGCCACTAAATGTCCAGCCAACAGCCCCACTCAGATATTTTACTTCACCATAATGCAATGGACAATTGGGCAGGAAACTCCAGCCGAAGGGAAACCTGCTTTTCCCTGGTATAATCCTCCACTCCTGTGGCTGTCTTCAAAATCCCACAGGTCTCCCAATCTACAATTATGTGGGTTTACCCAACAGACAAACACCTCTGGCAAAATATCAGCCACAGCTCTTCAATATCCAGTGATGGAAACATGGCATTGCTGCAGTACACCCCACTGAGACAAACTAGCCACAGGTATGTCCCCCAGGGCTCGGGGATATCCTCCAGGGATATCTGGGGCTTTCATTAGCCCTGAAATGCTCTCAAATTCTTGGGCAGCTTGCTTCAATCAGGTGGTTAGTTCTCATTAAAAAAAAAAAAAGAAAATACTATTTTCCAGAACATATCCTCACAACCTAGCTCCTTCCTGGAGGAAAGAGGAAATCCTACAGCTTGCACCCCATGAGAAACAACCAGCAGAAGCTGTTCATCTGCATGTAGACCTGTTTGGGGCTGCGTGGGCGGCTGCGTTTCCCCGCAGTGCTGGCGCGAAGGGCTGCACTGAGGTCACCGTATTGACAGCCAGAGCTTTGCTGTTCTCCTGGCAGCCTAGCCCATTTGTGTTGTTAATTAATGGGTTTGCTGGGGGAAAGTAAATGCTCCAGCTTTATTGTAAAACAGAAGTAAATTTTTAATAAGGCCCAATTAGTGACAGTTTCCAGTGGCAGGCAGCTCTGCACCTTCCCAGCAGCATCCCAAGGAGGAGGTAGGAGCAGCTGAATGAGCCCCTTCGCTAAGGCCCCTGGACTAGCAGGTCCCTGCAGGATCTGTCTGGTGTGGTAACAGCCTCTGCAGCAACCTGCAGATGTGCATGACTGCTCATGTGTGCAGTGCCTTCCCCACGGGGCAGATGGGAGGCTGAGGACAGGGGACAGCGCGTCTGCATGGGAAATGTACAGGGATGTACCACTGGTAAACTGGCCAAGCAGCGTCAGCCCAGGTGCCCTGAACCAGCACCCCAAGAAGAGACCTTGGTGTAGTCACCTTCGCAGCAGCTGGGCTGCACTATAAACTTCCAGCACACACAGACCAACCACAGTATGCTGGTTAGGAAGAAATCTTCTGTGGATGACCCAGCCGGATGGGGCCATTTTTCTGTATCTGCAGACAACCTGGCACAATAGCACTGACAGAGGTGTGCCAAAAATCTCCAGCTTTAAGAGTGAATGGTGGCCATTTTACTCTGGACAAAGTCATATTTCAAGTCAACTGCTGAGCCAGCACCCAAGCGAAGGACAATGAGGATGCCTGCACCATTTTCAAGGGGCCACCTCAGAAAATCACACATTCCAAAGTGTTTGCAATGCTCTGCTAGTGCTGAGAAGGTTGCTTTGGCAAGGGAGGGAGGTGAAACTGCAGATCCAGCGACCTCTACAACTGCACTTTCTTCAGCTGTATCAGCATGCAACAGCAAACGCAGACCAAGGGCAGAGCCCTGCGCAGGACCTCACCCCAGCATGGGGATGCCAGGGCAGAGCTGCAGGCGTCTCCCACAGAGGCTGCTGCCAGCTGCCTCAAAGGAGGGGCACAGAGAAGCCCCATGTCAGGACTCACATTTAAAGCTTTTATTGGAGACCTTCAGCTAAAACCCTGACTGCACTGATTAACAGGAGCTGCATCGCAGAATAACTCAGTCAGGAAGGGACATCAGGAGTCCCCTAGTCCAAATCCAGGCTCAGATCCTGTATCAGACCAGGCTATTCAGGTCTTTGTCCAGCTGGGTCTTGAAAACGTGCAAAGGAGGAGACCTCATGATCTACTTGGATCCCTATTCCAACAATTCACTGTCTTTACACAGAAGATTTCTTTACTTATATCCAGTCAGAACCTCTCTTATTTCAGACTTTAACCACTGCCTCTTACTTTCTCGCCAAAACACCTCAGTAAAGAGCCTGTTTCTGTCTTCTCAATACCTACTTACACATACTGGAAGGTTGCTATTGAGGTTCACTCTTCCCTTCCCCAGGCTGAACAAGCCCAGTTCCCTCAGCCTCTGACCACCTTGATCCAGTTTAATCAACATCTTTCTTGTTCTGGAAGACACCACCTCAGATGCATCTGCTCTTGTCCCACGGACTCATGGGGGCTGAGATTTACCAAGAGATCCCTCACTCAGTCCTATTCCACTACCGGTAGTTGCTCTCTTCCTTGAACCTTTCCTCTGAGCACAAAGGTATAGGTGACATTGCCAGTAAAGAAAGCAAGACACTGAGTTCCTCTGCCTTCTCAGTACCCATTGAAATCTAATCACATCCTTCTCATTCAGCAACATACCCACTGGTTCCTTATTAATTATTTTTGCTGCTAACACAGTGGTAAAAGGTTTTCTTATTGCCCTTGACATCATCTTCCAATTCAGCTTTGGCCTTCCTAACACCATCTCTGTATGGCAGAGCAATTTTTTTTGATGCTCATCCTACTTCACCTACTCCACTTGTGCATCCTTTTAGCACTGGAGTTCAGCCATGAGTTTCCTGTTCAATCAAGTTTCCTCTTACCCTTAGTGCACTTCATTCATTGGCTTTGGCTGCCAAAGCCCCACCTGAGCTGCAGCTGATCAGCTTGCATCTGGTCAGTCCTACTCCATGGGGCCTAGCAAGCACCCAAACTTGACCCAAGTACTGCTGCTCTCTTGGCAACTCCTGTTCAGCACAAGCACCTGCTACTCATGTTTGCTGTGGGCTCAGTGAAGCTTTCCAAGATGCCCTGTTATTAAGAAAAAAACCAAACCAAACAAACAAAAACCCAAACGTAAAATCATTCCATTTATAGCATTTACTGCGCAAAGCTGGAAGCTTTGCAAAAGCACCTTCCCCCCAGCAGTGCCTCGGCTTCTCCAGGCAGGAGACATTTCCTGCTGTTTTACAGAACAGAGGTACCTGGAGCAGCTTTCAACCTTTTTGGCTTTCAGCCTTCTATAACCATCCCTTCCAACTCAGTTACACAGCCAGTTTCAGGTTTGCTGTCCTCTGTCAGCACTCAGAGGTGCCAGGGATCTGTAGATACAGACAGGAGTGAGTGCACCATAGGATGTCACCAGCTGAAGAGGAGCCTGGGTTCATCCCACTCCGCAAAAGAGGAACCAGAAGTCCAAAGGCAGTGTAAACACTAACAGTAACTGTTCTCCAAGTTTCATTTGCTAATTATCCCAGAATCCCTGAAGATGTTTAATGTCTTCTTCAGTTACACAACAAAAACACAATATGGGTTTGTGAACTATACTATATGTAAATAGAACAACTTTTCTAGCAGCACACTTGAAGCCAGGCTCAGTTATAAACACAGGTACACACATACCTCTCTAGTAGGGCTTTAAGATCTTCAAGGTACTGCTGCTTCAGTTAAGAGAATCCCTCCAATAACCATTGCATCTCCAGCTGCAGTTATCCTTAGGTATTAGAGGAGATTAGGAAAAACACCCTCCCTGTAAATGAGGAAAACATGGTTTCTGGCTGAAAATTCTTCCTGGCTGCTGCAGGTGGCCAGCTGAAGCACAGAAACCTGTGATTTTTAAAGAGACATATTCTCAAAATGGAGCTGCTCCTCCTGAGCAAAGCTTTGTGTAGAGCACGGGCTTTTACCTGGGAGCCAGATACGTTTAATTCTCTTCTTCTGTGGATGCGCAGCCCAGTCCCAAGCCCTAAGACAGCACTTCGTAATTCTCTGCCTTCCTTCACCAGCTGTGGCTGTGCCTGCTTTAACACAGTCAGAGGTATATGAGAAACCAGAAAGGCACAACAGAGTCCTGATGCCCGAGCAATATAGGCTCAGCTGTCTTTATACAACTGCTCTGGGAAGGGCTTTGCAACTTTGGAGTATCCAAACTGGAGACTCTCCTTACAAAGGAGCCTGAATACCTTACAAGGTGTTTGAAGGATGCAACTCAATTCTTAATACATTTTTTTTTCTTTATAATACTGTAACTATCCATATTATAAACACAGAAATTATTAATAATCCGACTAACAATATACATGATGGAGCACTTTAACACTTGCTAAGTCCTTGGCTTTGGCAATTTTCTGTGGCAGAGTTTGTCCATTGAGTGGAAACTTCTCTTAACAATTTTTAATTTGAAACTTTCTATTTCTTTTAATATCCTGTTGGTTTGCTTCATAAAATGATTAAAACAATCTCCTTTCCTTTCACCCTACTAATCAGAAACTGTAAATAACCAGTCTTTATCTGCAACATAATTTCTTCTCCTGTAGAACAAAGCTGATTAGTGCTACTCTATGGGAGGTTTGAATTGTGTGAGATATCCCGTTATTAAGTTAATTTCAGACAAAGCAGCGACAAACACAGGCGCTGAGACCCCTGTCAAGGGAACTCCATTTTGTTTGACTTCATCAGGTGTGGAGGCATGACCAGTCCTTGGTAGTGATGGGATCATCTGGGCCAGCTGAGCTTGGGACTGGTTGCACTGGGACCTTCATAACAACGCAGGGAGACACCATCTGAGAAAGAAAGGAGAGATCATAGTGAAATACAGAGGTGAAGGTATGCAGCAAGTCAGGGGCACAAGTGCCTTAGAAAACTCATCTCTCACTTTCCATTTTGGTGAGTGGACCTCAGGGGTCTCTACCTGCCTCTGCCTTGAAAGGATAGGTCAGGGTAGAGGGTGGTTACCATGTAAACTACCACAGACAAAAAACTCTGTTTTCCCCTAGAGTACACCAGAACTTTAGTGGTCTTCTGTAGCTCCAGTGAACTTCATTTAAAAACAATTTTACGTACACAAAGCACAGAGGAAAGACTGTGTGTCCAGCCAGCAGCTCTCTCATTCCCTTCAGCAGAGTATCTGCAGCATTAATGGATGGTGCATACCAGGAAGGAGCCCCAAACACCACTTGTAGTCAAGAAATTAATTGCTTGGCTGTTGGCTGTCTATATGTTGTTATAGGAATGTTTTTACACTTGAAGGTCCCTGAAGGCCTCTATAAGTATTCTACTCATAAATACAATTATAGCAGAGCTCTTGCTAGAAACAGCCATATATTATGGGATATTGCAGTCTCATCACCATACCAAAGTCACTGCAAAATCCAATAGATCAAAAGCAGAGAGTTATCACCTGAGCACTCGCCCTGGCAGGAAGTTCAGCACCTGAATACTGAAGATGCAGGCATTTCTTAAAGGCTTCCCCACAGGGTTTTGCAGGTGGAACCTCCTTTTCTGGCCCTCAGTACAAATTTAGGAAAGCTGAGCACCTTATTTCTTGCAAGAAATATTCTTGCCTTACTGGATGTATCCTCATCATGAAAAGAAAAATTGCCTCCTGCAGGAATGGTAGGCTGATTAGGTGGAGTTCTTACTGTTAATAAAGCAGGTAAACATTGGCAAAGAGAGGGGCAGCTCATCACTTCCAGAGGCTTCTTTAATATCACAGTGTATTAAAGAGATCGATCCTATAATAACCTTCCACCCAACATGACAAAATGCATTCAGATGCTCGCTCTCTTGATTACCGCCCTCTCCTGCTAGATGGGCCTTTCAGGTTACTCTGAAGCCAAAAGATGTGTACTGGGTTTTGCAGACTAATGTTCCACCTGGAACCTAGTAGCTCTAGATGAAGGGAAGTCCTCAGAGAGCACAGTGAAACCATCACCAGCTGCCATTCAGGTGCAAAAGAAGGCACAGAAGCTACTTTGGAAAGTCCCTACCCTGCTGGGATCTGGGCCAGCGATCTGACTGCCTGTGTCAAAGAGATAGGTGTCTTCCTGTGGAGATCTTTGTCCTGGGTCTGCCCTGGAGAGGTGGGCTGGAAAGCTGCGAACAGCTCTAAGTTTGGTCAAGACCCTGATTGCTAAAGATGCCTGAGTGTGATGGCCTGTGTCAGGGTCATTGTAGAGACAGGTCCAAGCATCCAGCCTAGATGAATACCTCTAACACAAGTATTTGTGTCCCTGCTCCTCAGTTCTCCCCTCTTCCCTGTAGATGTTCTGTTTTCAGCAAAATTCAACTGTTCAAGAGGAGCCAAACTTTGATCAAGACATGGTCTCGTCTGTGAGTAGGATGCAGGGCTTTGCAAGTTAGTTGCTGCTGAAGCAGAGATCAGGCACACACATGGCCATCTCCCAGGCCTGCAACAGAGACATTGCCAATGGTGTAGAGGACAAGCCCCATTTATCTGTTCAACCTCAAGTTCACTTCCCCCTTAAGATGCTTTGCCTCTAGGATAGGCTGTAGTTAGAGAGATTAAAGCAAACACAGGCTTCTTTGCTGTTTGCCACAGCTCATTAGATAACTATTAGAGAACAGCTCATTAGAATTTAGAAAATGCTGCATTGCTGGTTTTCTTAAGGTTTGCTCCTATGGAACAGAAGAAGTTAGAAGACAAGGAGAGGCATGGAAGCCATGCAACTCTTAGATAACAGTAGTTTCATGTCATCATTCACTCCTAAAGTGGGAACTTTTCCAGACCTGTCCTAAAGAACATTGGGTTGAAAAACGTCTCAGGAAGAAGAGTATGGGTTGTGCACTTCATGTCCTGCATGTCTGCTTGGGAGCCTTGGACTGTCCAGATGCTGCAGGGAGATTCTTTCCTATGAAGGAAACAAGGCACACGTCAGCCCCATCAGGGGATGGGGATTATTCAACCTGCAATAATGCAAGTGCCCAGGCTCTGGCAGCTGTTGCGCATAGGCAGCCCAAGTACTCCACATGTTGTGGTTATTTCTGTTCCCCACAGCCAGGTGCAAGGCTGAGCCCCATCGTTCTGCCCATACGTACTGAGAACTGCATTTGTGCAAGTTTTTTCCTGCTAGCCTGGCCACTGCATGGTGGGACAGTGCTGAACTCTATCCCACACACTCAGGAGACATGCTCCCAGCTAGCACCCATTTTAAGTGACGGGTGTCCTGCAGACAAGGTCTGTCCTATTGTCCCTGGCACAGGGACTCAAAGGGGACGTAGTCGCAAGTATCCAAACCATCCCTACTCTCTGAGCTGTTGCGAGCGTACCATCACTGGATGTTGCTGTACAGGGCAAAGTGCCAAGGTGCCCACTGACCCTTTTAATATTGTCCAAAAGGAGAGCAGTCTCCCAAACAGGGAAAAACCCCAATGCAGCAGAGTCAACAGGCACTTGTTGATCTGCTGGGAATATGAACTGTGGTAGACGCATCCCTTTCTGGACACATCTGGCAGATGCGTGTCTGGAGCGGCAGTCCCTGTGCACGGTCACAGCAGCCTGTTCTGGCCACACTCCAAAACAAACCCAGACCACCTGAGGAAGAGCAGGACATGTTGCCACTTTAAGATCGCAGATGCACGGCAGGAGTTATTTCCTGGAAGAGGCAGGCGGCGGGCCGGGAACCCCCGCTAA
>NW_010198304.1:34443-39090 GCF_000695765.1 Mesitornis unicolor
CCGGTAATCCCCTGATAACCACAGAGCACGCCAGGTTCCCTCGTCACCAACCACTGTCAGACCAAAGGCAGTCATGGCACGGTGGTGGTGTTCTGCATCCCTCAAGAGGTCCTGTACTGGCTGATGGCACCTGATGGCTCCTGCCCTTCCCCAGACGTCGGATGTTGTTCTCTCCCTTCATGGTTTCTTCTTGCGGTTTGCAACTTCCTCAGAACCACTTAATTGATTTATAACCCAATAATCTATCCCCTTCATTAGCTGCAGTGTACAGTCATTTATCATTCCCTGCACAATAACTGATTTCAAGCCCATTAGTACATGACCTGAAATAGTTATGGGCCTGAAGAATTAAACAATTCAACCTGGCTGAAGGGCAACATCTGCAAGGATAAGACACAGGGTTTGTGTCACCAGTACTAAATACCTGGCAGGACCAAAGTTCACAGACAGCACTTCTGCAAGGTCTATGTGCCAAGCACCTGTAGCCTGGCTGCAACAAGGATTCTGGGCATAGGGAGGTGCTTTTCAAAGTTTTCTCCTCAAAGCAAGTGCTTCCAGTTCTTAAAAAAAGTTAGATTGCTAAGTCTTCAAGCACATCAAGAGCATCTAATTGCCCTGAGCAGCCTCACTGGGACATCCATCCGTTATTTTCACTGAGCAACCAATACTTGAAACGTAGTCTTTCCAGGTAGGCAGCAAAGATCAGCCACATGACATACAAACTCCTGCAGCCTTTTCCAAACCCCACTGAAGCGTTCAGGGGTCATTGCGGCTGCAGGGAACATCACAGAGTCTTGCAGGACTGTGACCTGACCCAGGCTCTTGCCAGATTTGGAAGTCAGCCTTGACACATGGGGAGCTGTGGGAACAAGGACCATGCACAGGCTCAGGGATAGGGACCTCATCTCAGGGCTCCAGGAATCCCAGGCTGTCAGGGAGCAGCTCAAGTGGGGCTGCTTTCCAGGGGCAGGCAAGCCAAGAGCCAAGGGTGATAATGGGGCAGGACTGTGACCAGGAAGAGCTCAGTCCCACAGTCCCCAAGCAAGAGAAGCAAATGCAGTGCTGGTAGCCAGGGTCAACAGTCCAGATTGCCAGACAAGCCCACAGCTATGGGGCAAGTTCAAGGTCAGGTAGGTACAAGGCCAGGCAAAGCATGCTTACAACACAGCTTGAGCAAAGTCCAAAGAGTCACACCGGAGCTTAAATGCATCTCATGATCCAAGCCCCAAAGGAGGTGAGTCAGAGCAATTAAAGGCTGTAGTTGTGCCAGGCCGGATGTGCTGGTGCTCCCAGAATGAAGACTCACACAAGCTTTTGACACTGTCCCACATGACGTCTTTGTCTTTAAATTGGAGACATGGATTTGACAGATGGACCTCTCAGTGGATAAGGAATTGGCTGGATGGTCACACTCAAAGAGTTGCAATCCAATGCCCAAGTGGAGATCACTGTGATGTTCCTCTGGGATTGGTACTGGGACCACTGCTGTTTAGTATCTTTGTTAGTGACACAGACAGTGGGATCAAGTGCACCTTCAGCAAGATTGCAGATGAAACCAAGCTGAGTGGTGCAGTTGACACACTGAGGGGAAGGGATGGACCAGGAAGAGGGACCTGGACAGGCTGGAGAGGTGGGCCCGTGCGAACCTCATGAAGGTCAAGTGCAATGTCCTGCACGTGGGTTGGGGCAAACCCAAGCACAGTTACAGGCTAGGGTATGAAGGGATTGAGAGCAGCTCTGAGGAGAAGGACTTGGGGATGCCAGTTGATGAGAAGCTCAATGTGACCTGGCAATGTGTGTTCACAGCCCAGAAAGCCAACTGTGTCCTGGGCTGCATCAAAAGCAGCGTGACCAGCAGGGCGAGGGAGGGGATTCTGCCCCTCTGCTCTCGTTAGACCCCCCCCTGCAGTGCTGCATCCAGCTCTGGGGTCCCCAACATAAGAAGGACATGGAGCTTCTGGAGGAGGTCCAGAGGAGGCCATGAAGATGAACAGAGGGCTGGAGCACCTCTGCTATGGAGACAGGCTGAGAAAGTTGGGGTTGTTCAGCCTGGAGAAAAGAAGGCTCTGGAGAGACCTTAGAGCAGCCTTCCAGTACCTGAAGGGGCTACAGGAAAGCTGGGGAGGGTCTTTGTAAAAGGGCATGGAGTGATAGGATGAGGAGTTATGGTTCTAAATTGAAAGATTTAGATTTAGGTTAGACATTAGGCAGAAATTCTTCCCTGTGTGGGTGGTGAGGCACTGGCACAGGTTGCCCAGAGAAGCTGTGGGTGCCCCCTCCCCAGGGCATCCCTCAAAGTGCTCAAGGCCAGGTTGAATGGAGTTTTGAGCAGCCTGGTCTGGTGGGAGGTGTCCCTGTCCATGGCAGGGGGTGGACTGGGGAGCTTTAAGGTCCTTTTCAACACAAACCATCCTGTGGTTCTATCCTAAGCTTGCCCACTGGCAGCATGCATGCAGTCTGCTGGGTCTGCTCACATGGATGGCTGAGCAGTAGATATTAGTCCAGCTCTGTATTCATTCATTATTCAGTCCTTCCTTGCAAGAGGAGACAGAGAGGCTTTCATGATGAATGCTGTCGTTTCTAAAAATAATTTACTACAGCTAAAAATGCAAGACCTAACTCTTCCGTCCCTGATGGGGTGTAAATTGGAGTCACTTCAGTGAAATCTGCAGTGATACACAGAGAGAATAAGAGGAGACTAGGGCCCAAACAATCTCCTCTGAAGTCTGATTACTTGTGTCTTCAGCAGTCCTGCAGCTGCATCTCACGCTTTCCAGGCCGAATGCAGACTCACCCGAGCAGTGCTGAGACAGGGACTGCCACCGCTGGACACGGCTGCCAACACTGGCTCTGCTGTGGCTGGAGAGTGGGCTCTCACTGGGCTCCGACATCATCTGCCTTTGACAGACCCACCTAACAGCAGCCTCAGACAGCTTCCAGCACAACATAAGTGTTCAGCATCCTCTGGCCATGCTGTCCTCTACCCTCACCTTGCCTACTGCCGCTTTCTCCTTCCTCCAGGTTCTTGCAGGGATGAGAAGGGAGGGCTTGCACTGCACAACTGGTGCTAGTGGCCATTGTGCACGGTCACATCCGCAGCACGGTCTGGAGGAACAGCCTGCAAATTGCCTGTGCCATGCCTGGAGGTACTCAGGGTCTCAGTCATGCGAAGTGTAGGGTAAAGCAGCTGGAACAGAGCTCTACTACAGTGGCTGCTGAGTTCTAAAGAGCTGCTCTGACATTGCCACACTCTGGCTTCCACAGTGACAAGAGTTATTACCTTAATGACCCGTGCACATTTGCAAGTCATTAATGCCAGGCATAGATAGCTATAACAGCACAAAAGAAGTAACTAATCCCTATCTCTTGGTGCGATGTGTCTGGAGCACAGCCTGCAAGCCGCTGGAGCAGGGCGATGCCCTAGAGAGGATAACCTCTTGTTTGCCCCTGAGGAAGAATCCATCCCTCACCACATAGTCCCATGTTGTCCCTCTGGGCAGCAAGCCACTGTATCACTCTCTCCTTCTTCAGGAAAGAAAGAAGTAAGTCAGGGGGACAGGACTGATTTCTGCTCCTGGAGACAGAAATTCACATGGTCTCTTGCAGGGGTGGTGAACTGACCCCCTATATCCATGATGTATGAAGCTCAGGCTAGATCCAGGGATCCAGGTGATCTTCTTAAGAACTAAGTGGTGCTTCAGAAGGTCTGTGCAAGAGCGAGGGAGGACAGGGAAGAGATAAGGAACCGCAAAGAGGTATATCCACACAGCAGATGGGAAATGCTGCGTTAGTTATGTTAGACCTCCGCCCTTTAGATCACCGCCCTTTTAGTCACCGAGGCGAAGAGCTCCAGAGCGGAGGACCACGCCGGAGGATCCTGCTGCCACGCCGGGAGATCCTGCTCAAGTGACAAAAACCACCTAACTGTGGGAAAACAAAAAACCTAGCGCAAAGGCAAAAAGCGCAGGGGGAGAGAGGGTGCCCCAGCCCCCCTCTCACTGAGGGAAACGTGAGCTCCTCACCGCGGTCAGCGGTGACTCCCCGTGGATGGGGACAAGATGGCGGTTAGTGCCCTCAGGTGGAAAAGCAGCCCCCAGGGAGCGCAGCGAACAGGACGGGCAAACAGGGCGTAGCACGGAAGAAGGGCGTGACGCGGCACTTCGCACGGCAGTTTGCGCTGGCAGGGCAAGCAGGAAGGGCGCTGAGGTCCGGCCAGATCAGCCGGTCAGCAATGGTTACCACCAGGCAGAGAGCCATGGCCTCCCTCAGCCATGCACCCACCAAGGCACATGCAGATTGCCAGACGGAACAACGGTGGGAGGACGCTGCTGCTCAGGTGTGGAGCTGCACGGTGTGCCCTGCTCTTACACCAATGTCTGATGGCAGCAGTGAGCAGGCCTGTGGGAGGTGTGCCCAAGTAGAGGAGCTCCTCTGCATAGTGGTGGAGCTCAGGGAGGAGGTAAGTAGGCTGAGAACGATTAGGGAGTGTGAGGAAGAGATTGACGATTGGAGCCGGTCCCTCCCTTCCCTAAGGCAGACCCAACAGGCAGAAAAAGCTCATGAGAGCGAGGCACAAGCCACCCTAGTCTCTCTACACCAGGCTGATCTTGGCAAACAGGACTTAGAGAATAGGGACCAACAGGAATG
>NW_010198305.1:0-10586 GCF_000695765.1 Mesitornis unicolor
TATATATATACACACACACACATACACACATACATATATATATATATAAATACATAATTTTAAAAAAATATTTTTGGGTGGTTTTGGGGCTTTTTAAATTATTTGCAATGGGACAGCCAGAAGCAACAGAGCAACTATAATTTTTACCATCTCAAACGATAGCAAAGGGAGTTTGCAAACACTGCAGCCAGATTATTTCCTACCCAGCAAAGCAGACACAATCTCCCCTCCCATCCTGTTTACCCAAATCTGCACCATCATTCTGAATTTCTTTATCAAGAAAACTCCATCTCCTAGGGGCAACACAGGAGATGCAACTCTGGGACCCAGCACAACCCTTGGGAGCAGTCGAGGAGATGCCGATCCCCAGTTAAAACCAGTACAGACCAATAAACCAACGGGGATTTGCTGCTCCTGCAGATGCCTGCTGAGAAGGCCCATTCCCATGGAGACATCCAATTTTTCCAGCACAAGAACCAATGTTTGCTAACCCCAACACTGAGTAAATCAACCCAGTCCCATTTGGGGCTGGAAAAATAACTGATTATTTAGGTTCACTGCAAATTCCAGTGACCTTGGAGGGTGTGGGGTAATCCTAGGTTAGCTCAGAGAAAAAAAATGAGTCTTGATGAGCTGAAAAGCTGTGGGAAAAACCTGTTTCAGAGTGACCATGACCAAATCATCCCGACCAAATCCATCTCAATTATGGAGGTGCTTTGGCATTTTCAAACTGAGGGCGCTCCCATTCCCAAATGGGAATTTGAAGCATTTTGAACTATCCCAGGTATTTTAGGATGCGTTTGCCTGTGGTAAGCAGCAAAGCTGCTGTTCTTCCTTTTCCCTTTCATAGAAAATGTTTTGGCAAAAATTTTGCTGCCGTTTACACTGCTTTGTGAAGGAACAGCCTGGATTTCTCATCTTTTGTTTTGTTTCCCAGGGGTTTCTCCATTGGGTGCCTCCTGTCTCAGCTCCTGGCATTGGGACACAACAATACCCTCCAAGCAGCCAGAGAGACACGATTTTCGAAAAATAACATAAAGAGGAATTCTATTTGTTCCCTGAAAGAGTGGTCAAGCACTGGCAGGGGCTGCCCAGGGCAGTGCTGGAGTCCCCATCCCTGGAGGGGTTCAAAAACCGTGTGGATGTGGCACTTGGGGACATGGTTTAGTGGCCATGGTGGGGTTGGGTTGATGGTTGGGTTGGATGATCTTAGAGGGCTTTTCCAGCCTTAATGATTCTCTGATTCTACAATTTTATGTTTTTAAATGGGTGCAGATTGCATCTTGGAGTCAACTTAGAGAACCGTGGGTGCCAGAGCATCAACATTTTGGGAAAAGCCACCTCTTCTGGATCCTATACATTATCCAAGAGTGCAGCCGAGACTGGGCTCCACCTGGCAATATTGATCCAATATTGATCAGTATTGAGAAGCGTACTCAATATTATAAAGACCAGGCCTGTGGAAAGGGACCTGGGGTGTTGGTGGATGAGGAGCTCAACATGAGGAACAGTGCTGCAGTGTAAAGAAACCAACAGGAGCCGGGTGCATTGAAAAGGGCATCACCAGCAGAGATGAAGAAGTTGTTATCCCTCTGGTCAGACCACACCTTGAGCACTGGGTCCAGTTTTGGTCCCCGCTATAAAAAAAAGATGTGGATGAGTTGGAAAGGGTCCAGGGAAGGACCACGAGGATGCTCAGAGGACTGGAAGAGCTGAGAAAACCGGGCCTGTTCAGCCTTGGGAAGAGAAGGCTCAGGGGGTCCTTATCACCATGGACCAGTGCATGAGGAGTGGCACCAAAAGGATGGAGACTCCCTTTAACAAGGAGTCATGGGGAAAAGATGAGGGGTCATGGACACAAGTTGTGTCTGGAGAGATTCCCATTGAACTCCAGAAGGAATTGTTTCACCATGAGATCAATCAGATCTTGGAACAATCTATCAATGAGATATGGGAATAATCTATCCATGAGATACTGGAATATCATACTCAACCCATTTGAACTATACTTTTACCTTGAGAGGTTGGACTGGATGATCCTTGTGGTCCCTTCCAACCTGGGATTCTATGATTCTGTGATTCTATATCCCAGCAAAGACCTGCACAGCTTTAACATCCATTGCAAATCTCCATAACCATGATGCCCTAGAAATAAGCTGTCCTCCCCAGGTGGAAAATGTCCCTATCCAAGGGGCCAAAGCATCATTCCCACATCCCAGCGCATCGTGTCGCCATCCGATAGACCCTGGATAGGCTCAGACCTTGGAAAAAAGCCACCTCCCAGCATTTTCCAAACCCAAAAGCTGCGCTAGCCCTGCCCTTCCTCTTTTTCTGGCAGCTTTTTAGCGACTACCTCCGTTGAAAACAAAGTAAATTACATTAAAAAAAGAGGAGTGTTAAAGCAGCTTTAAGGGCCTGATTTTAACTGACACCTACGGTTACAACGCGTTTTGCCAGAGCGTGAATCATGCTCAGATTAGCGGCCAAAAATGGGTGATTTCCATGATGCAGCCTGGAGGAGTTCGAGTCTGCTGGGCTCTTTATGCACAGCTCGCCCCAATCCGCTTGGATCTTCTCCCACTGCTGGTATAATTTCATTTAAAAGCCTTCGACTGTTGCAGCCCTCCAAAGAAACAGAAACTAAGGGGAAGGGAAAGGCTTTTTTGGTGGCTGGCCTGAGCTATAAAATAGAAATCTCCCAGCGGAAAGTGGAGAAAATGCATCTTTTGAAGAGATTTGTCTTCGCTTATCGACCAGAGCAGGGAGAGGGATTTATTTATGGGCTTATTAAGTGCCAAGGCAAGAGGAATTTGATGATTTCTTAAATAGCATCTTGGCCCATTGAGTTTAAGAGTCTTTGCATTCATTTGGACCCCATTTTCCTCCATACTTGACCCCAAGGAGCTGCTTTCCTCCAAGCAGACCCAAATTTTCCAGGTCTTCTCCAGTGCTCGCCCACATCCACGCTTCTCAAGCAGATCCTCCCTGCCTTCCTGCCAGCTTGGACCGAGCTCGTGGAAGAAATCCAGCCAAAAAAAAGCCATTTCTGGGTTATTTTTTAAAGGTTTGGTTTGGAATTTCTTCTCCTTTTCGACACATGCAACAGCAACGCTGCCGAGGGAAAACTCGGGGCCTGAGAACGGCACTAGGGCAGGACATTTGATTTCTAATAAAAATGGGGTTATTTTCCAATTTTACAAAGGAAAAATGTAACGTTTGGCCAGATGAGGATTTTTCACTTACAAATCTCACCTTGCCTGGCCTCAAGGGAAAGCGCTGGGGGGGTTTATGTGGGGTGGGAGATGGGGTCCATTTCCTTCCATGAAAATAGGGAACTCACCATGCAGGGCTAAGTCTCTATAAAAAATGTCAGGTTTAGATGCAATCTGGTTAAAATCTGGGACCAATTTTGTATCCTCTGCTACCAGGTTATTTTATTCCTAACAAAAATTCCTCCTCTCCCTTACAAGAAGCCATAAGGACCCAGGCTCAGGGACCCACAGACCTAAAGCGACGTCCTCAGCCGTACAAGGCAGCAGCCAAATCCCAGGGCGCTGCCCCAAATTCGCTTTATTTTTTCCAGATCCAAACATGATTTGAACCATGCAAAGACGAGACGTTCATCCCGCCCCGGCATCCAACGGCTGGCGGCACGTAGTTTAGCCGTCCACCCCGCCCCGGCATCCAACGGCTGCCGAACTGTCATCTTATTTGGGGCACCACTGCTGTCGGCCGCATCTCCCGCACGGGCATCGACCGCAGGCAGCTAGAAAATGCCCCGCTCCCCTTCCCTAGGGGCAAAACAGTCCCGGCCGCCACCAAAAATACCACCTGGGAAATATTTGGGAGCAATATTTGTCTGCGAGGACACATGTCTGCCCCATCTGGGGACCAGGCAAGGGTTTCTGCGCTACCCAGGGTGAAGCGGGGAGGGTCTGGGCACGCAGCCCAAAAAAGCCAACGCTGGCTCCTCATCGGCACGAGGGGGAAACCGCAAGGGTTGAGCCGAAAGCGCAGGTACCTCCGAGCATCTGAAAGTGGTGGTGGCTGCCAAACCCCTCCCTTTTCCCTTTACTATCACTGAATTTTCCAGCAGCCCCGCGGCTCTGCGCTCTCACGTCAGCATCTTCTGCCTTCACCAGTGCTCCCAGTCCCACCTGCTGCAGCTTTGCCCCAGTTGCCCCGGAGGTTTCGGCAACGAGTCGCGGCATGTAGGACCTTTTTTTTAACATTTTTTATATTTTTTAGCAGCCTGACACATGCCAAACCTGAGAAAGGAGCTTGAGAAACCCAAGGTCAGGAAGGAATTTTAACTCAGCTTCATTGCTAGGAGGCAATTCAGATCCATAACGCACCCAGACAAGCAATGCGAAGAAGTGAGACAGATCAGAATGGTAAAAGCTACAGAAAATACAAAGGGATTAGAGTGGTTTTTGTTTGTTTGGGGTTTTTTTTGGGATATCACATGTTCTGCCAGGCTTTCTTGGAGGCGAATGTTTCTGTACCACGGCCAACCTTGCCAGTCTCGCGCCTGCAAAATCCTGAGTAAGATTTCGAAAGGCAAAGCGACACTGACTTAAAAATAATTAGCCTGAAAAAAATGCTTCATTTTCTATCCTAATCTCTATTCTTGCTCTCACTGCATTTTTTTTTTCATTTTTCCTGTTTTGATAATGAATCCGTGAACCTCTGTGAATCCTCTGCCTCCGGCAGCTGGGGCTTTGCAGGCCTCAGTGAGTATTGCAGGATTTGGGGTACCACCACTGAGGCTGGGGGGCTGCGTTTCAGCTGGGGGGATCATTCCTCTGCTCTGTTTCACTCTCTATCCTAGATCTGGATCTGGTCACTGGTGTGGATGAGCTGTAGCATAGGACCCAGTAACCATTGGGGATGAGCTGTGGTACCTCGCATCGTACCCGGATGGGAATCCTCCTCTGGAGCCAACCACCACCCATCACAACCACAGTCTTTGTGCCAAAGCCTACAATTGGGAATAAATCCCCTTTTCCCTGCTTTTGGTGGCTGGATCTAGCATTTCAGCCAGAAATTTGGCCGGCGGGTCCAAGCCCATCAGGCCTCCCTTCCAAGAAAAATGGAAACAGAAGACGGAGGAACTTTCCTATGCCGCATCCAGCTTCGCCTGCTGCCAGATTATCATCGTGATACTGCGTTAACGTGCAAATCATGGTTGCTCGCAACAAAACACATGAGAAAGAACAGAGCACGTGTGTGTGCCAGTAAGAAACACAGCAGAAAGCTCCAGCTCAGCCTTTGGCAGGACCCAACGCAAGGGGAAAGCACCGATAAACCACGACAGCATCACCGAAAGGGTCCCACGCAGGATTTAATCACAGAATAATTGGTTGGAAAAGACTTTTTAAGATCATTAGGTCCAACCATAACCTGGCCAACACTAACCTATGTCTCCAAGCACCTCATCTCCCCACCTTTTAAATCCTTCCAGGGATGGGGACTCCACCACTTTGACCCCAGGAAACATTTTGGTGGCCAAAAGCCTCCTCTCCACCTTGCCCTGGGCCGTGTTTTGCCCAGTGAGGCTCCCCCAAAAGGGAAATGTGAGATGGGTTTTTATGACTTGATTTGAGGGGATCAAGAACAAGTTGAGTCAGATTCTTCCTTTCTTTCTCTTTCGGAGACACGGTAATCTCCAAACTGATCCCTTTCAGAAAAGCAGTGGTAGCCTCAGGAGGCAGGATTTCCACCTGTAAACCATTCATTTAAAGTGCTTATGGGTTCAGTCCTCTGACTTCCAGGTTTCTGCATGAAAAAAATCCGAAAGCAGCAAATATGTCACCACCGCTCGCGTTTACACGGGGCTTTCTCCCCTCTACTCATCCCAAAGCTCGAGAGATTGATGCTGCTTTACAAACGACTGCCCAGACACACAAGACCATGCTGCAACGTTATTAAAGGAACATTAAAGCTGCAAAAGCAAAGTTAGGAAATTCCAGCCTTGCCATTTCCTGGGTAACCTCAAAAAGCCCCTTTTTGTGCTTCACATTCCCATATATTTACCTCTTTCTGTCAGCCCCCTCCTTCCCAGGCTGGGAGGCTTCATTTGGAATGTGGAACACTGGGGATGCTGGACCCCCCGTGGGAGGATGGAGGAGATGGAGCAGCACAGGTTACGCTCTGCAGCACCTAAGTCCCCACTGATGTAAAATGAAGATTTCGGGAGGATTTCTGTGGTTTGGAAGAGCAGTGGCTCTGAAATCGGGTCCCAAAAGCTGAGCTTGCAGCTATTTTCCAGAGCTGTTTTCGAGCAGTATTGGTTCTACCCTGAAATGCAAAGGCTTTCCACAAATACCCCCACCGCCAAAAACGCCGCCTTATCTCCTGGAAGCATCTGCGTGGTGTCAGCATGCGTGGGTACACACAGGATACACACAGGCTGGGGAGGAACAGAACGGATGAAACTGGCTGGGAATTCAGATAAAAGTAAGAGCAAAACCCCATTGGGACTGATTTTGGGCAAAGAAGCGTTGCAGCTCCTCTCTCTGAATTTATAGTTAGTTATTTTTCCATCTATCACATCATCATCATTGAACCTGAGGAGCTGATACTGGAAAACACTTGGGAAGCTGAAGAGAAAAGCAGGCTTTCAGGACCCATCTTGAAGAAGAATAAAAGCAAAGCGTGGCCTAGCAAAACCCCATTGGGACTGATTTTGGGCAAAGAAGCGTTGCAGCTCCTCTCTCTGAATTTATAGTTAGTTATTTTTCCATCTATCACATCATCATCATTGAACCTGAGGAGCTGATACTGGAAAACACTTGGGAAGCTGAAGAGAAAAGCAGGCTTTCAGGACCCATCTTGAAGAAGAATAAAAGCAAAGCGTGGCCTGGGCACATCAGTGGTGGGTCCTGGAAGGTTGTGAATATTCGTGTGTGTGTGAGAACATCCACACACCCTTAGATACGTGCAATGAACTCGGCAACGCGGAGCGCCAGCGTCCTTCAGCTCTGCAAGGCGCAGCCCAGGCGAGCTCCAGGAAAAGCAAAACAAGGTAATTAAGAGCAGATTTGGCCCTTAGCACTTTCTTGTATACAAAACGCTTTGGGAACTAATTAACCTCCCCATCCAAGGTGATGCTGTTACACATCCAGAATGCCACGAAAGTGCTGGCGAGCACCTCAGCCTGGGAAAGCATCAATAACCCCAAACTGGGCGTGATGGAGCGGCCACATCCAACATCCCCCACATCTTGCAACCAGCTTTGGGAGCGGGCACTGGATTTACAAGGTGGCGGAGAGAGGAGAGGATGTCGCTCGCAAAGGATCATCTGTTTCTCTCCCCAAAACCATGCTCTGTGTTCTTAATTGAGTTTGAGCTGAAGGGAAACCTGGCTTTCTGCTGGTGGGGAGTTGGGAGGAACATGTCCCACCAGTATGTTGCTACTGGGGAGGAAGCAATGCTGCGGTGAGGCTGCTGGACCATTTATGTCTCATACAGACACCAGAGTGACTCAAAGTACAGAATATTCTGATGTATTAGGAGAGGGAACAGCGCTAGAAACCTCTTGAGAAGGAGGGCTTGGAGTAGGCTGTGAGGTCCAAACTTGTCCTGCTGGTGCCAGTAACTGCATCCCAGGAGCATCCCAGTGACTGCATCCCAGCAACTGCAACCCAGGGACTGCATCCCAGCAACTGCAACCCAGGGACTGCATCCCAGAAGAATTCCAGTGACTGCATCTCAGGAACTGCATCCCAGTGATCCTGGGGTGTATCAGGAGGGTGGTGGTTAGTAGGTTGAGAGAGGTTCTCCTCCCCCTCTACTCTGCCCTGGGGAGACCGCATCTGGAATATTGTGTCCAGTTCTGGCCCCTCAGTTCAAGAAGGACAGGGAACTGCTGGAGAGAGCCCAACGCAGGGCTACAAAGATGATCAAGGGAGTGGAGCACCTCCCTTATGAGGAGCGGCTCAGGGAGCTGGGTCTCTAGTTTGCAGAAGAGGAGACTGAGGGGAGACCTCATTCACGTTTATAAATATTTAAAGGGTGAGTGTCACGAGGATGGAGCCAGGCTCTTCTCCGTGACAAACAATGATAGGACAAGGGGTAATGGGCACAAACTGGAACACAGGAGGTTCCACTTCAATTTGAGAAGAAACTTCTTCTCAGTGAGGGTGACAGAGCACTGGACCAGGCTGCCCAGAGAGGTTGTGGAGTCTCCTTCTCTGCAGACATTCAAAACCCGCCTGGACGCCTTCCTGTGCAACCTCATCTGGGTGTTCCTGCTCCGGCAGGGGGATTGGACTGGATGAGCTTTTGAGGTCCCTTCCAATCCCTAACGTTCTGTGATTCTGTGATTCTGTGACTGTATCCCAACAGCATCCCAGTAGCATCCCAGCAACATCCCAGTGACTGCATCCCAGTGACTACATCCCAGTAACTGCATCCCAGTGACTGCATTCCAGCAACTGCATCCTAGTGACTGCAACCCAGTGACTGCAAACCAGCAACTGCAACCCAGTAATTGCATCCCAGTTACTGCTTCCCAGCAGCATCCCAGTAACTGCATCCCAGCTACTGCAACCTAGGAACTGCATCCCAGTGACTGAATCCCAGTAACTGCATCCCAGTGACTGCATTCAGGTCACTGCTTCCCAGCAGCACCCCAGTAACTGCATCCCAGTGGCTGCATTTCAACAGCATCCCAGTAATTGCATCCCAGCAACTGCATCCCAGCAACTGTATCCCAGCAGAGGTGGATGGAGTGGGACCCCAAAAACTTGGCCAGGGTGATGGACAGAAGCTTCAGCTTCTATCTCCAGACAATAACAGATAAAAATAATCAAATAGCAGAAAATTAAAAATGCACAGTATTTGCCACCACTTCTATGCCACAGCCTTCACCTTTTGCTTTTTTCTCAGCAAAACCAGACACAAAACCGCCTGCTTTTTCTTGGTTGACCCTTTGAAACTCAGAGCTTCTTGGGAGGAAACCCAGTAAAGCCTGACCTTTCTCGAAACACTCGTAAACCTTTACTTTTTGCCTTAATTTTTCCTTTTGCCTTAAAGTTCTGTGTTTTTATTGGGACCCAAATGCAGAGTTATTCTCCTTGGTTATTTTCCTCCCTTTTTAATTTTCCTCCCCTTTTTTTGCCACTGAATCTGACGTTGAACATCCCAGCGGAGGGGGATTTTTCCACCCTTTCTGGTAGCAAATTCTTTATGTTTCATTTCAGCCTTTTTTGTGGCTTCAAAGAAACAGCTTGAAGCTCCAGAAAAGGGTCCAGATTGGCCAAGGAAATATGAAGCATCGTCATATTTCTACGGCTAGAGGAATTTTTAAAAGGTTACATAGTGGAAAACCAAAATCTGAAAACCTTGTGGAAGCAAGGAGGTTCCTCGAATGCTCCTGCCAGCCCCCTGCTACTGCAAAAAAAGGGCAAAGAGGGAGGGAGAATGTCAAAAATCCCCCCCTAAAAGCAAATTACACCAAGCAGAAGGAAAAGCGTTTTAAATCCCGCAAAGCAGAAAGTGCTCCAAAGTGGCAGAAAGCTTTTCTCGACGGTTTTCCCAGAGCTGACCTATTCTAATCATCATTTTTGCTCTCTTTTTTTCTGGCACGCCGGCCCAAAGCCGCTGCGTGCCTGTCCCTCGTGCTGCCTATGGGCTTTTCAAAACCTATTTTGATGGAAATGAAGCAGTAGTGGAAATATTTCCATTTCCCCTTCGCTTTCCTAAAGCCTTTTTAGTACAAAAACCTGAACTTTGGGTGTTGACAGATGCATCTCTTTAACCCCGTTTGCTGTTGGTTTGCAGGGCTGGACCGAGCCCAGCCCCACACAGCAGAAAATTCCAGTTACCCATCACCTCTGCGTCTAAGAAAATGGCATTTTAGGGAATATTTTATTTATCCAGGAGAAAATAATGCCAGAAAGAAGTCAAGGTATTGACCCTGCCCATCACAAGGAGCCCCAAAATCCCCAAGCAACCTGCGCTGGTGTTTTTGGGCACATTATTCCTAAGTAACCCTAATAAAAACCAGGCGCTGGTTTATTCACTTCTCCCTCTGGCTTATCAAATAATCTGGATGTTGCCACTGCGTTTCCCAGCCAAAGCAAGCTCCTTTTCTTTCTCTCTCTCTTTTTTTTTTAACTTTTCTGGCTGTTCTTTTGCTTGAAGAATGAGGTGGTTTATGAGGATTTTCTTCACAGGGGGAAAAAAACCCGCTCCAAACTATCAGCCCGCGCAGGCGGAGAATAAACTGATTTTTCAACACTTCAAAATTATGTCATAAAAGGCCCAGAAAGAGGCCTTGGCAAATCTCTAAACACAGAATCCAATGGAAGTCACAGGGTGATTAACTAAAACCAGTGTTTCCAGAGAAATAATATCTACACAAACAGCCCCATGCTTTGTTTAGCTAAATGAGTAACAGCGCGCTGGCCGCTGCCAAGTGTCTTTTTTTAACTAAAATTAAAATAAAGTAGATATTTGAGAAAGATTGGCTCTTTTATATAAAATGCAGTGTTGGAAGCAAAGGTTGTACACAACGGGCTTGACCTTGAGAAGTTATATAGATGGGAGATCATATCTATCTATATCTATATCTATATCTA
>NW_010198306.1:0-620 GCF_000695765.1 Mesitornis unicolor
GGTTTTGCCAGCCCTTCCTCTTCTGAACTTCCGTGATGCTATGGAAGCACTTTCTCCGTGAACACCTCGGCTGAACGCAACCCTGCCACTCCTCATGGTGCTCCCCGCTTCCTGCCAGGGGCTGAAGAGGGAAGAGTCTGAGGTGCTGGGAGCGAGTGTGCCATCCTGCCGCTGTGCTCGGATCCCGCCTGGGGGTGGCCTCTTTAATTAGGCCATAAAACCAAGTGCAGGATTTTGAGGAACTTCAAATTGTGAAAGTTTGGTTATGAACTGCTTCACGCTACACTTACAAAAACAAAACAACATACAGAAATGTCAACTGCACTGTTCTCAACAGCCTTGATAGAGATGTGCGTTACAGGATGGGAAGCCCTTTTTTTTTTAATTAATTCTGAGGTACTTGCTGTTGGCTCACATATCAGCAGAGCATGGTGTTTGGTTTGGGGTTTTCTGTAATGTTTCTCAGCGGCCAGGTGACCACGGACTACACTGCTTAGGTTTTTTTAAGTTTTATCACAGCTGCCTCTTTGGTCCCTTCCCTGGGGAAGGTGAGGAGCATTGCTGTGTTGGCCATGCAGGAAATATGCTGTGGATTAAAAAAAAAAAAAAAAAAAAAAAAA
>NW_010198306.1:647-7165 GCF_000695765.1 Mesitornis unicolor
AAAAACAGCACAAAGTATTCCCGAGCCAACAGCAGGTTGGTGTGCAGGACTGACTCCCGGGGATGGCTTTTGCTCTGCTGACATCACGTTCGCTCTCCAAAGCTCCTCGCGCTCCTGCAGCGTGCGCCTGGACTGCGCCCGGCTCGTGATGAGCTGCTGCCGCGCTGTGGGCAGTGGAGGAGGGAGATTGGGTTCCTTGGACAGCCCTTCCAGCCACACTGGTGAGGAAATACAGAAGCCGTCCTCAGAAAAACTTGTAGGAATTTATTAAAAAAAAAAAGTGCTCGAGGGGCGTGCTGACAGTGTTACAAACAGTCCCAAACTGTTACAGACGTGGTGTTGAAGGGTAAAACTGTGCTGAAGGGAGGGTGTAGCTGAAGGGTTACAGCTCAGGTGTGGTGCTTCAGGCGCTCTGGGTGGCAGAGTAGATGAGTTGTGGGAGCTGGAAGGAGATGAGAACCATTAAAACAGGAAAAGTGATGGTGTTGAAGAGAGTGACAGTATTAGTGGAAAAAACCTTAGTCAATAGATATGTTGAATAAATAAGAATAATAAAGACAACAAGTAAACAACTGAAAACTGATGCGGATGATGCACCGGTCGTGGATCTGCTGGTTGTAAACAAGAGGTGGCACTTCTGAGGTCACGGGTGCCACAGCAGCAGGGCCCTCATCATTGGAGGACAACGATGGAGTGTCTAAGATGTACGATGCGCCCTAGGAAGATGTGTCTGTGGAATCGCTGCAGGAACTGGAGGAGTCGGAGGATTCCAATTCAGACAACTACACAACAGAAAGAAAGAAAAGCATTGGTATAAACTGACTGGTTTTGTCTGCGTGTGGCATTCTGGAGGAAGATCTTGGGAAAACAGAAGGGAGAGACGAAATCTCACTCTGCCCAGCAGCCTGGCATTGGTATTCCTTGCCTCCCGGAAAAGTGAACTTTGCTTGATTAATTTCACTGTTTTAGTAGAAACTTGATTCCAATTCCACTTGCCTGATGCTGTGCACTGCTTGCTCTTCCCTCAGTGAGAGCAGGCCAGGAGGTGGCAGCAGATGCAAGGACCAGAATCAGGTTGTGGGCAAGCAGCCAGGGACTGGGAGCAGCTGGGAAAGAGCAGAGGGCACCACGGGCACCGCTGCTCCTGCTGTGGCTTGGATGGCTTGGAGCCTTCAAACGAATGAAAACGCACATACGCCTCCCTGTCAGCCACAGCTCCTGGACTATTCTTTCCTTGGTGGAAACCACCCCCTCCTTCCCCTGCTGCTCAGGGGTTTGCCTTTCTCTTCATCTGCCTCACTCAAAAACTGCTGGGACATCTTCCCTCTCCAGCCTGCTCATTGAAATCACCATAACGGCTGCCCCAGCTAAGCGGTTTAAATGACTTATGGATGCCAGTGCTTTGACCCCGTGCTTCATTTGGTTTAAGAACATTCAGTACAATTCCATTTCAAATATCCGTGGGCTAAACCCCAATAGAACACTCTTTAGTGGTGATGTAGTCTTAATCCTCTTCTCCATGTCACTGCTAACATCACGCTGCCACGTGCGACAAGCAAGCGTGCTGCTCGAGCTCCTCACCCCGCTTCCCACAGGCTCCAAGGTGGCAACGCCGTGAGCCTGCCCCGTCCCTCTTAAAAAGCACAATGAAGGACTGAAAGAAAAATTAACCTCGTGCTTCTCCAGGGCCTCACCTTCACGAAAAACACTGCCAGGCACAAGAGAAGCTGGTTTCAGAGACGGAGAACTTCAATCTGCCTTGTACCTCAGCAACATAGAAGGGACTGTGCAAAATTCCTGACTGGTTTGCTTCCGTTTTCACACATTTACCTCTAGGGTCTCTCCATTCCACTAAAAGCAATGTTCTAGGCCAAGACCAACAGGCTTAGGCAAGCGCCATGGGCCTGCCTGCAGTGTCCACCATCTCTCACAGGCTAGTTGTGCTGGCAACAAGGCCCAGCCCGTACCTTCTGCGGAGGGTCACCAGGAGCGGCTAGCAGACTGAAGTCAGCGTTTTCATTTTCTGCTTTGCACTGATTTCACTCACACGATGAAGCTCCAGCTGAGCCTGTGCTTTCACCAGAGCTTCCACCTTGAGTGGGTGGGAGTTCGTTTCTGGTAGTTGTGCTCTAGCAGATCACCCGGAGCTTGGAAACAGCCTACTATGGAAAAGAAAGCATAAAAGCCAGTAAGTGAAAACAGAAGAGAGCTGGGCTGAGCAAAGCTGTCACTTGGATCAAAAAATCTTATGTACTGTTTTGTTTTCCTATCTCGAGCACCCATGTCCTCCACTCACCTCCTCTTTGAGTCTTTACGGTATCAGACCAAATTAGACCACATCCCCATGATTTTTTTTTCCCCTCTCTAGCTTAAAGGCAGCCAGGAAGACTTTTTTTTCTATGTTCAGGTGCCTTTGTGCTAAGCTTAATTTTCCTATTAAAATTCCACACGGAATTTTTGCATGTGTATAGCAAATTAGACTAATACTAGGCCAGACTTTATCCTCATTTATTCTGTTTTGCTGCTGCAGTCAGGGGAGTTATTACACGATAGATATTGCATTTATAATCCAGCACTACAGAAGTTCCTTTTTCTGACAGCTTAGGAAGGCTTGTTTCTTTCTAATCTCTTTCATCATTAATAATCCTCATGACTACAGGTAACACTCGAAAGGAAAGGCCTCAGACAAGTATGCATTTCTAGCCGATGGTGTCTCGTTAAAGTAATGCAGTGGTCTGGATCCCCAGCCACGTTTTCCAGCTGGGGAAATGTGCACTGCTTGTTTGGATTGATTCAGGTTCGCATTACCACACCAAATGGCCCTTGTGCCCTCATACTCACTGGCTGAGCCTCTTCACCATGCTTTTCTGAGGTTTCGGCGATGTGCTGATGGTGTCAGGAGTGGCTTCAACCTCACGTGAAAGTGTCGCTGCAGAACAGAGGCCATGGGGTTAATGGTTACAGACAACACTATTGTTAGTTACATATCTCAAAGCAGCAATATTCAAGAAATTCAAGAAACCTTCAGTTATCCTCACTTTACAGAAGGTTGCAACCTCACAGAGGAACACAGCCCCGTCCACATTTTACCATGGTGAAGGGGATCTTTTCACTTCTTTATAGTAGTTTTAAAAACTAGTGCTTTTTTGGATGGCATTCATTATTTTATTTAAGGAAAAAAAAATATCAAGCCTTTACTTAACTAAACGCTGCAGAGCATTCAACAGGTTTTGTACAGCTGTTCAGCAGAAGGCAGCTGTACTTCCACTCTCCTGCAGCAGCAGTGTGTGGAAGTTCCCGTAAGAGGGCAGTTAAGGCTGACAGAAGCTCCCTGCGGGTGGCTGTGGGGTGAGAAAAAGCTGCTTTGCCAGCTGGATTGAGAACCCACCTCTCCTCCTCCGTTAAATACTGCTGCTTCTTGAACCACTGGATGAATTGTTGGTCTGGCGTCAGGCAGTAGCTGTTGCATGCAGATTGCAAGAGCTTGATCTGGGCGATTACTTCAGATTCTTAAGAAAATACAGGATCAATTAGAAATTCTAATCAGAAAATGAGATAAAGCCAAACAGACTCATTCATATACTAAACACATGTAACAAGACGACCAGAACAAAGTTAGCTGGACCTGAAGTTCAGTTTCAGTTGAGTGCCTGGCTATTTCAAGAACCAGTTTTTCAAAGAATGAATTATGTTTTCTTTTTTCTTTCCCCAGCATCCATAATTGCATTGACATGTGAACATTTATCGGACACAAACGAATCAGAAGACAAACACAAGGACTCATATGTCACCGCAGAGCTTTTCCCAGGTACTCACCAAAGGGTAATGCCGGTGCAAACCCACCAAACAGCAGCACTGCCGCTGTTCCTCGAGCGTCCAAAGGGTCCCAAGATCTCCAGATCACCCTACCTGCTCACCCTTGTGCTGGCCAGACCAGCTCCGAGAGAAGAACCATGCTCTGTACTTGGGTGCTTCTCCAGCAGCAAGCAAGGGTGGTAATATGGGGTGCCTGCGATGAAAGCAGAGAGCCCAATCCTCCCTGGCTTTGAACGTTGTGCACTCGCACTTGCACCGTGAACATAAAATGCCACCCTTGATAGGTGTGACTAGAACGGGCTGCTCTTCTGCAACGCCACTCGCATACACGCTTGGCCAAAATAACTCTTAAAACCCCCCATGTGTTAGAGCTGGTTGCAGAATCAGGATGCAGGAATGGAGCTGAGGACTCGGCGTGGTTCAGAGGGCAGCTTTGCCACTGGTTTGTATGAAGCTCAAGAAAGCTCAAGAAACACAAGACAACAGGGTGTATTTTTGCCCCTCTTTTCTCTTGTGATCCTTCTCTGAATCATCACTTGGAACCCTTTGATGGGTACGTGTGCAATCACAAGACAACTCCACAACATAATATTTCTCTGCTGTTTATTGTGCTTTTGACAGGTGGATTTAGAAGCACTTTACCAACAACAAAAGATGCAGCAATAAAAATTCTGTAACTGCAAGAGATGGTGACTTAAGTGACTGAAATAAGCATCCTAAAAAGGCTGCAGAGAAGCTCTGATCACAAGGAAATTCACAACCCCTGCATTACTGCCACCAGTGTTATTAAGCAGGAATAAATGTTATCTTGGCATTCAAGAAGTGTAACAGAAAGAATCTTCTGTTACATTCCCATGAATAATTTTATTGTACACACATGCAATTATATTTGAAGTTATTAAAGTGTGAAGATCTTGAAAATCTTTACAACAGCTTAAGAAGGCTGGGCAAGTAGAATAGGCGTGTTTTACAGACTCTTGTAAAAAGTGCTGTGGGCAACAATTAAACCATGTTCCCTGGATTAAAAAAAAGAATAAAAAAGAAAAAAAAGAGGACAATGAATTAGTAGCAGAAGTGACCTTTTTAAAAAAAAAAGTAAAACCCTTTTTGTAACTGTTAAAATTCACTTTCGCTTAGACCAAAGGTAGCTGACAGACATGTAAGGGACATTTCCCCTCCATTTCTGCTAGTCCTCAGGCCCTAGAAAGGAGATGTCTCTAGATATTTTACTGACTGGACTCTACAGCTCATGAAAATGATTGTGTCTATTCATGGGCTCAAACAGAGGTTGAAAGAAATCACAGAGCTTTGCAGGCGTACCTATGGACTTAAGCAGCCGTCCTGTTCGTCTGGTCCCTACATCTGTTGAGTTATTATACACGACACCTTGTCAGTGGATTCAGAAACCCTCATAATGGAAATTAAGTGCACAAATAGGAGAAACGAGAAAGGTGATGAGGCTGCTTCTGTTCTGTTGTGTAGTCCGTCACGCAGTCTGGCATGCTGATGTAGCAGCTTATGCTGGGTCCGATGACATTGCCTGTATTAGAAGTCAAGGTCTGATCCAAAGGTGGCTGAAAATTAAGTGAAGAAGCCCGTTAACCTCGGTGAGCTCTAGTTCAGGCCAGTAATGAGATCTTGTTTATATTTAACTGTAATCAATGTAATTTCTGATGCCTTTCTGCATAACAACCTTTTGCTTTTAAACTTTTACTCCCAGGAACCTGAACACAGGAGGTACATCTGAGTTGAGTAGATAATCACATGGTAAGAACAGAGCATTTAAATACTAATTTGTCTTTTTAAGGATAGCCATGATAATTTTTTTATGGAAACAACAACTTTTCTGGTGCACAGGCCCGCAGCTGTAGCTGCAGGCACCATTAGTTCTCCCAGCTCAGCTAATATTAGTTATTCAGGTTGTAAACTTATAAAGATGTGCTGGGGTTCTTCAGAAAGGGTTTGTCATCAAGTTATACAAAGTAAGGAAAATATGCAGCTAACTATTTTGGACCAGAGACAAACCACAGGTAATGACCGAAGCATCACTTGATGCTCTACTGAGTTAGAGTAGAATTGGCTTGCTTGTCTCATGTGCCACTGTGGTTTGGCTTCAAACCAAGTTTCTCTCGTGCAAGTTGGACTTTCTAAGAGAAGTTTAGCCTATGACATGGCACTGGCAAATCTCACGTCAGACGGAAGCGTTGAACCAGCGACAGCAACCATTGCTGTGCTCTGCCAGCAGCCGAGGGATCCAGTGACTGCAGGAAAATTACTGCTGCTGGCTATGACCAGCTTTAACCACTACACTGCTCGTACGTGGGGGGTTGCCATGCTGCACCAACCTCATAAAGTCCATGTGGGACCTCATTTTACACCACTGTAGCTGCAGACAAACTTGTTGGGTTCGGTATGTTTTTTGTAAGGTAAAGCCAAAAAGCCTGCAAGGGCTGTGTAGACCAGCTGCAGCTGTGGGTATTTATGCAAACAGGTTTTCTCAAGTCTCAGAAAATGAGCTTGAAATCTTGCCAGCATAAATTGGTTGATAACTCCTGCTTTTAGTTAGTCTGGAAACATTATAGGAACAGAGGTTTTTTATGGTACCGGGATCGGTGTTCAGTTCTGGTCAGACACGGGAGCTGGCAAAGTGTGCAGAGAGCCGGAGGAGTGGAGGGAAGGGCGGGCTGACAGCCCTTAGACGC
>NW_010198306.1:7196-17480 GCF_000695765.1 Mesitornis unicolor
AGCCCTTAGCTGCTCGGGGAAGTCTGGCTCCTGATACGCATGTCACAGCATCTTAGTGAGGGCGTATGGGTAAAATGTGAATGTAGAGTTTGACAGCTAAGCAGTTGTCATTCAGCTGGAGCTTTTTATGAGAAAGTAGGCCCATTGTTTCAGTTTGTACTTAAGAAATACCAAATCCTTCTTCCCTGAGTCCTTTCTATAGTCTCTCTGAAGGACTAATACACTCAGTCTGAGCATCCTTGTCTCTAGAGTGGCAAAAAGAAAACAGGCAACAAAAAAACCCCTTTCTCACACTGACAGTTTTACAATTACACATGTAGTCACTAAATGCAGTACATGATAGTGTTCTTTCTCTTCTGCCTTGCCTGTTCAAACAGCTGTGTTTCATGAAAAGAACCCAAGATTCTTCCACAGTTGTATATGGGAGAAAAGTTGACAGAGTAGTAGACTACTAGGTGGCTACCAAATAATATAGTCTGATCCTTAATAGGTCAGATTATTTGCTTTAAAAGACACTTGCATGCTGAAATAGCACAGATCTAACAAGAATAGTTATATACACAGAATAGTGTATACACATCGCAGCACCCCGGTGAGGATGCTGAGTGGTATTTGTAGTGCATGAGGAATTGACAGTACGGAATAACTCATGTCAGAAAGTACGGTGTGTACAGGAAGATCTGTGGCTCATGGTCTCCAGCTTGTATAGCTGGAGGGCTGTAACCCACTTGGCTTGTTTTGTTTGACCTGACATTTCTCCTGCTTCTCATAGTGCTTGAGTAATTGGAAGTTTTTAGCCAGAATAAAGCAATTCAATTTGCGACAAAGGAAGAGAGAACAGCTCCTAATGACAGGGCCCTGCTTGCTAAGACTGCTCGGCTGATTCAAGGAGATTAGGATGGAGGGCTGTGTGCTTGGACGTACCACTGCATTCTGGATGATGCTGAGAGCACCAGGCTGAGCTCCTCACCCAACACTGACCGCAGAGTCCCTCTGTGTGGAGTGCGGTTGGGTTCTCGACTGGCTCTGCCTTCCTCAGTGACCAAAGAGCAGCCGTGATCCACTTGTGCTGGCCCAGGAGGTTGTCTTCTTTCCATCTGAGATGCAAAGCTCCTGGTCCTGGTGGTTCATACTCTGGGCACCATTTGGCTCCCTGCACTGTGCTTTGCATAGGTCTACTTTGGAAATTCACCCAGGAAAGGATGGTCTTACTAGGGCACCTGTGTTCTTTTGGTTGAACAACAGCAAAATGACCTCAAAGCAGACATTTTCTCTGGAAAATTGCAGGCCAGACCATGAGTCTAACAAAAAACAGAGGCCTAAAAACAGGGCTGTAATGGAAACTGCCAGGTAACTTCATGATAAACAATGAATTAGTCTAGCCACCTGAGTATGCAAAGCGTGCAGGCATATAACAACTGTCTTTTATAAGGGGAAGCCTTTTTTATACCCCTTTCCTATGAAAGGCCTTCTATTCTTACTATGAAAAAAGCTGGAGTTCATTCTTATTTAACTCATCCCTTTAACCCTAGAAAATTATATGCTTGACAGAAGTCTTCCATTGCCCAGTAAAAGCATCAGGCTGCAATGAAAAAAATACATTAAAACCATTCCAAGTTTTAAGAACATCTGCATTATGCCAAGAAGAGTGTGACTGTGGCGAATATAGTCCATCTCGGTAGTAAAACTAGCTCTCCAGCTCCTTAGAGGTCTTGGAAAGTTCTACTTGGTAACTACTGGTGAGGTGCTAACTTACAGTCTGGCAGGATCTTAAAGGACACTTTGGTCTTTATGGGCTCAAACATAAAAACTGAAACTGCAGACTGAAAAAAATCACTCAAAAATTATGAACTTATAAATTGGGTGACCGTGGCTGCTTCAAATGCCAGGAAAACACACTTCACATGCCTGACAATATGTAGTGCTGTCTTGCTGAAGAAATTTAAAGGAGGATCTTTAATAATGTGAGAAATATTTAAATCAGCCAAGTCTACACAGAAAAAAAAATACACTGGAATTGGAACTGTGAGCTGATTCTTGTAACACTTTCATGGGGATGAGGATAGGTAGTGGGAGAAGTGCCACGTAGTTTTCATCATAGGCTTAGCCTGTATAGACAGATGCCCAGAATCTGGACTTAGGTTTCTTTTTAAACAAAATACAGTTCTGATAGGCTTAAAAGGACCAAAGAAACTCCGGGGAACTAAACATTTGTTTTCTTACTTTCTTATTTGTTATGCAAATGGCACAAACACCTGAACCCATTTGTTGTCTAAGGGAATAGTTGTATTTAATGGTTTATCATCAAGACAGTCTAGATCTCTCTTCATATCTCTCTTGATCTTGTTTTGCACAGCTTTGTGACAACGCACCTGTAGGGCAGCCCTGTTTATTGGAAGGCCTTTCTGCCAAGAACTGTTGACACGATGTACCCTAACTAGCTCCTCCTGAGAAACTAAGAACAGGAGACTTCATTGCAAGGCATGAGGTGCAGTAATTAAGCTCAGGGGCTGCAGATATGCCAACTGCATTCCAGAGGATAGCTCCTGGTATGAGAGGAACGGGATGGTTTTTGACGTTATCTATTATGTGAGTATATCTATCACTGATCTCCAAAACAAGCTTAAGGCTGTGGACCAAAGTGGCAACACAGCTGTCCTCTGTAACAGAGGATTATGATACTTGAAGTAATTTCCTCTTCTTTCAGGAATTCGTTCTGGTTGTCAGCCAGGAAATAGTGCTGCTTGCCTGCAAGATAAGAGAGTGCACAGCTATATTGCTAGACTAATTCTGCTAGAACTGCTTCAAATACCTAATCTTCTTCTTCTATGTATATGACCTGCTTCTAATATTAAGATAATTGGCAATACTTCTTCATACTGAAAACTGTTGTTTGCACAAAGTTGTGCAAGTTTTGTAGATTTCCAGAGTTTCAAAAGTAAAAAAAAGTAAAATAACTAAAAAGTATTTATAAAAGTACATCAACTACTATTAAATGCTCGCTTTTCTCTGGTCAAATTAGTTTAACAAATGTATCATTTCTGGCCCAGTTTTGAAAAAAATATGCTCTAAAGAAATATTTCTCTCTTTTTTTCCAATATGTGAAAAGTGTAGTTGCTTTTTGAATTCTCCTGTCATTAGAATTGCTCTGTGCAACGAAACTTACTGTGCAGAAAACCTTTCCTGTAGAAGAGACTAGTGTAAATGTTCTGTACGAAACATTTGGATATAGGGGTGGCATCCCTGTGTGTTTCTGTGAAATTCTGCTTATATTTTAAGGTTGTTTTCAACCTTAAGTGCGAAAAAATAATCTCATATTATAGTCTCTAACTTCATTAAAAATAAGAATAAAAATCCACATTTTTTGCAATCTGTCTTCAAAACATTTAATTCTGATTTACCGGTAGAGGGAGATGGTGTTCTTGGAAGGCAACCTGAACTCGCTCATTGTGTTACTGTGTGGTTGCCTCATTGTCTGTAGTCTCTGTTGACAGTCCTGACTTGGCCAATAGGACATCTTGAAATCCTTGGGAACACAATCATTGCCAGTGATAACGGTTTGACAATTGACGGTTGGACTTGACGATCTTAGAGATCTCTTCCAACCTCAATGATTCCATGATAAAATTTTTGGAATACCTTTATAATAGTGCTGCAGGAGTTTTTGCAAAAATTCCTATATTCAACAGGCAATGACTCAAGTGCTGAAAGCAGTAAATGTGTCGTAACCTGCGCTTATCCATTTTGTTACATCTGTACATCTAGTTCTCTATCCATGGAATTTGATGGAAGGTTATGAGTGCAGTTTCATGTGTGTACGTGGGTATTTCTTGAAGAAGGAAATGGGTGACTTGGTGATTCTTTTCACTGGTGCAGGAGATTAGTATTGTATTACATTGCATACCTCTCTTGCAGTAGTCTCTGCTTCCTCTTGTAGTTGCAGTGAAACAATCTAGTAGTGTTCGATGGAAGCCTATAGTCTTGGAGAAGTTATTTCTAAAGGACCTTCAGGCAACAATCCTGCACTGTAAGTAAAACAGTAGAGTCGCACACAGTTGAGTAGGACTGTTACTGTGTAGGTGGCATTCATTGCCCACAGTCGAGATGTAGGCATTTGCTGCAGAGATGTCCCTGTTTGAACTGCTCACCTCCAACTCCCTTTATAATCACTAAATTAAGGTCTAGATGCCATTCACTATATTGATCTGATCTCCACAGACTGGAAAAGGGACTTAAGGTGATTAGGTAGGATATGGACACCTATGGTCAGTGGAGAGATGAAAACTTTTGGTGTGATGAAGCCCAGGCTGCCTCATGCATCATATTTAACATGTGGCCACCAGTCAAGTTTGCATGATTACACGACTGTGGGTAAAAACAGTTCTGACTTGTGGAGAATTAGCATGTATTTCTTGTGTGCAGAAATTTAAAAATACAAGTAAAGGGTTTACTGATCTTCATGGAGCTGGGCTTGAAACATCGCCTTTATGGCATGGTTCTTTTACTTTCAGTGTATGATACTGCTCTTATTGTTTTCATAAGGAAATACATTAGCTTGCTCATTAAATATTTAACTGAAATATTTACTTGAATATAATTATAATATATAATATTTAATTGAAATAGCACTATTATATAAGTTATAAAGAAGTATATTCCTTAGTGACTGTTCAGACATGGTGTAGACGTTTCTGAAACTGGCAACATTTGGTCTGCAATTAAAAACCAGAAGTGACTGTGAGTACGGGTTCTTTGTAGTCAAGTGAATGCCAAGAAGACATCTTGCAGATAACAAGGAAAAAATAGTCAGAGGTAGAAACTAAGCTATTAAACCTTTTGAAAGAGACTAGCAAAACTGATGAAACTTTGCAATGGAAACATTTTACTGAAATACAGAGTATTTTTTGACTTTCAAGGCTATCTCTCCAGCAAATAACAGGTGGTTTGTATTTTGCTGGTGTTTCCCTCCCTACAAACATCTAAGGCAGAAAGAGATGTATAATCCCTTTTTAGTGCCAAAGAGTCCTGAGGCACAGAGAAAGGAGAATAATGATCTTAAGTGAGGTGACAGTTACATCTGTTTTCCTCACTATTTCTGCTACAGATTTCCTGTGTGACTTTCAGCAAGTCATTTAGTCCTTCTCTGCTTTCATTCCCCATTTTTATGATGGGAACTATGGAGCAGAAGGTTATGGAGTGTACAGATTATATAAGGACATAGTGATTTGAAACACATTTGTCCTTTGTGCTCAGAAGTACTTAGCCTATAAAGAGGAAAGATACATAAAAAGATCAAGAGTGCCTTGTCCAGTAGGCCCTGTACTTCTGATTATTCTGTTTCTCCGTCTATCATTTTATCTCCTCTTTTTTTTCCCCAGTGAGCAAGGAAGAAGCAGAGCAGATCCTTGCTCGGTCCTGGTCTTGATCCACAATTGTATTAATAAAGGCAGCAAGTCTTCTTCTGAGCCAGAAACAAAACCTTTGGCCCCTGACTTTTACTTCTATGTCATGACTACAGGATGGCCTGTTTTATAAAACAAATGTTTTATAACCAAAAGCAAAGTGATTTCATCTTGCAGATGAGAGATGATTCAGTGCTACAGCAGGGTGAAACAGTCTCTGGGCTTAGGCATATGGTTTATTAAACAAACGACTCCAGTTGCTACAGCTACTTACTGCCTGTGTCCAGCGCTTTTTCACTATTATGTGATATTCTGAAATGTGTTGAACTGTGAATCAAACTGACATTTGTATTTAAGCAAACTTCTATGGAGCAGAGAAAATAGATTGAAATGGCAAACTGTTATCTCTGTGGGACTTCTAGATTCTTTACAATTCTTTAACACATGGAATCTTAAAAATGTCTGATTTTTACAACTTTTACATTAAAAGCTGTCTATCATCTAGAAATGTTTGCAGAACACATAGAATCACTAGCATTTGCCTGTCTGCACTGATTTTGCTGTAAAGTGTTAATTGCCAAAGCCCTGAAAAATTCCAGCATCACTGTGCTTATGATGCAGACTGAGTTTAAAAAGGAAGCAGTAACCATGAGACAGAGAATGGTCAGAATTCAGGCAGACATTGTAGGCGTGAGAAGTTCAAAACACAGTTGAGGCCAGCTTCTCTCTTTACGCTGATACCTGCAGGGTAGGAGTGGGGAATATAACCTGTAGCTTGATTTCAGATTCAAACCAACCTTTTGGAAACGTGGAGATCAGAAACTTGCAGTTCTTCAGAATCTGTATTATCTAATAAAAGCCTCAGTTCCTACAGGGAAGTGATCATGCCAGAATCCCAGGGTTTGTTTTCTTAACAAAAGCTTTTTCTAGTTTTCTAGTTTTCTAGGTTTCTTTTTCTAGGTTTCTAGTTACATGGATCTGGGAGAAAACTTAAAATGAACCTAACTTCTGAAGATTCAGAAGCCCAGAGTCAAACAGAAGTTACATACATGCCATTTTTATACTAAGTCATAGGTTTTGTACTGTTGGCAAAGGTAATGTATCTCACAAGAAGATGTGAATCTACTGTGACCAAAAAGCTAAGAGGCATCTTGATTGCTGGGTACAAACACTATCATCTGTTCTCTCTGGAGTAAAAGCTTTTAACTGTGCCAGGCAAAATGCCTTGGTCACAGAGAGAAAGGACGAGTACTGAAAGCATACTGGCTAAATGTGAGACAAGGTGCATGGCTGAAAAGGTAGAAGTCACTGGCTGGAAAAAGGTCAGTGTTTATTTGATCACATCGGAGTTCAAACCCTCATCATAAAGTGGCACTCACGTGACAACATCTCCCCCCAGAAGCAGTGCTGGGCTTTTCATTGTCTTTGCAGAGAAATACGAAGATCTTGCTACACATAACCGAAGATTCATCTATCAGTCCTTTCTCTTTTCTGTTCCTTGTTTGTCTCCCCCTGCAGATGTGTTAGCAGCAGCTCCAGTGAGCTGCCTTTCCTGGTTTCAGGCTCCTCAGTGTAATTCCTGTTGTAGCATTCCTCTTCTAGGATGGCATTGTAACCCTATCCTTCCCAAAACCAGCATAAGTTCTGCCTGCACACTACTTCAAAGCACAGAATTTGAGACCCAAAACATTATTTTCAGTTTTTAACTAACGAATGACTTTAATAAATACAAAGTTGTACCTCTCATGTGCAGGCCTGGAGTGTCTATATACGTAAAAGACAAAGGCAGGACTAAAGACTGGCTAAGAAGACACTGTCTGCGAACTGGAGAGATCTTACTATACAATACATATGCTTCTCACCGAAAGAGTCCAAGCCAGATGCCCAAAACAAACAGCAACTATTCCCTCATTTTCCACAATGATTAAACAAGTTCAAACAAAGAAAAAGAAAAAAGGAGGGACAGGAGTTTGAGGAGGAGTGGGAATAAAAGATTTAAATGTGTATGGAGTTCCAGCGGAAAAAAATATTGTCAAATGTCTGTGACAAACCAGTTCCGAGTATCTGGGATACGTGCAGAGTGTGCTGACCAGCAAAGAGGTGTCGTGAGAAAGAGCTCTGGTAGATGCAGCCTGCTGAGAGACTGTCTGCAAACTGGAGAGATCTTACTATACAATAGATATGCTTCTCACAGAAAGAGTCCAAGCCAGATGCCCCAAACAAACAGCAACGATTCCCTCCTTTTCCATAATGATTAAACAAGTTCAAACAAAGAAAAATAAAAAAAGGAGGGACAGGAGTTTGAGGAGGAGTGGGAATAAAAGATTTAAATGTGTATGGAGTTCCAGCGGAAAAAAATATTGTCAAATGTCTGTGACAAACCAGTTCCGAGTATCTGGGATACGTGCAGAGTGTGCTGACCAGCAAAGAGGTGTCGTGAGAAAGAGCTCTGGTAGATGCAGCCTGCTGAGAGTGGCCCATGGGATCCCAGGAGGAAAATCTGTTTTGGTATCAGCAGTTTGCTTTGTAATTAGAGAGCAGCATCAGCTTTAAAAATAATCATTTTTAAATTAATTCTTCAGATGGAAACTTCAGGTTTTGAAGTGGATGCTTGCTTACTATGAGTGAGAATGAAACCGGCAGCTCTTTCTTCATTAGCAGCTGTTAGATAGCTATGATTTTTTGCTGCAAATCACAAAATGGAGAAGATTCAGACACAAACCCAAAGGGTGTAAAGTACTTTATTCCCTTCCCAGTCGTCTAAACTGGTATGTTTTCCCCACAGCATACAAATTTTATGCTTTTTACATTTGAGATGAGCTGGGAAGAGAGAAGGAATTAAATGACTTAAGTCTTTACTCCACCTCATCTAATAATTTACAACTATCTAGGATAAATATATAATCACCAAATCGTAGAATAGCTTGGGTTGGAAGGATCCTTTGAAGGTCAGCTACTGCAGACAGGTAACACTGCTCACACTCAAGAGTGGCAGTATGTGAGTGTGCTGGGAAGGAATCAGACAATCAAGCCCTCATCTGTTGAATTCTTCTATGCTACCACATTGTGTAAACAAAATGTCAAAATCCAGCCCCAAAACAGGCATGAAAAGAATATCAAGGTTGAGCTGGAAATGCCCCAAATTAGGAAGTGTCAAAGACGACCGTACTATCTCTGCACGCAAAAGAGACGCTGAGGCTCTCTTGGAAATGGTGAAGGTGGCAGCCTGCTCGGCAGAGAGGTCTACGAGGAGGTGGGCAGACCTCTCCCCCTGGATGTACCCAACCCAGCTCCCCTGCCCTCTCCTGGCTCCAGCCCCCCAGGCTGATAATCTCCAGGTGTTTCTGGTACAATGTGCTCTGACAGTGGCACGGGCCTGACCTCGGAGTGCTTGTGCTCAGTGATTTTTCTGGCATGCTGTCAAAACTTTAGAGCATGTCAGAAGGAACAGAGTGGTGTTTTTTTTTTCCAATAGATGATTCTTTGGCAAACTTTGAAAATAATTTCATTGGAGAAGAAAAAAAAATTCATCTTGCTACGGGGCTTTCTTCCTGCAAATTTCAAAGGCCTGCTTTGAATAATAGTATTAGAGCTTCCAAGCTTCAAGGGTATTTTACAGTGGAAAGTGTTAGGCAATGAAAATAAATATCAGTCTCCACTGTTGCAAAATTAAGATTTTTCTTTATGTTGTACTTTAAAACCTATGTTATAACAACGTATTTTTAGAGATGCAGCACTGTGTCCAAGAAGGTTATTTTTTCATAGAGACATTAGGTTTCTCCTAGCTTGTTTACATCTAAATGAGAAATAATCTAAGACAGAAAGAACATGATGGCTTTCTTTGTGAGGAAAAATGTAACAGAAATTCATAAAAGACTGAAGGAAATCCTTAAACCCAAGTGCTGCCACTCTCTAGAATGTTCAAAATACATATTCCTATTTTATGGCTTGAATGCAGCTCTACTTACAAGATTTGTGAATATTTTTGACAAACCTGGTCTGAGTTTTCTGCTAGCAGAGTTACAGATGAGGCAAGTTTTCCATGGTTTGGGGTTCTATTGCGAATGCTTTGCACAACTCTGGTTATGTGCTTCCTTCTCATGACATCAGTGCTGAAGAGGAGAAAGAATGTAAACATCTGTTTTTTATATTTCAATCCCCGGCTTCTAACTTGATTAGGATAAGCAATGTTTCTACATAATTAATTTTCCAGACACAATATGATGGTTTTCAGTGCACAGTTTGCGACAGCAGCGCCGAGGTGAGCTGGAGCAACGTGCATTTGGCTCCTGGCTTTCCTCCCAGTGCTTTTGTATGGCAGTGGGTCAGCCACTTAGGATCGGATTTTCAGAGGTATTTATGTGCCTGCTGGGATGCAGCTTTGTCCTTAAACACCTAAGGATATCTGAAATGTATACACTTTGGGCTCTTCCATCACCAGAGCAGGGTTAAACCACCACTCTGGCCATTCACTTTATTTTCTTTGCTCTCCAGGCTCTTTTCTTGCACCAGAGACCACCTGTGCCTGGAGCCATGGTCCTGATCCCATTTTGGGGTCTTTTCTACCCACTCCGTGACTGTAAGAATACTTTCATAGGAGCATAGGAAGACTGAGGCTGGAAGGGGCCTCCGGATATCTGGCTTCTGGGTTTCAGGTAGTATTTGTGGAGGAGTAACCAAAGACAGAGGAGGACTGGGGCAGCAGTGCACATAGGGACGATTTCAGTTTCGTCTCAAGTGCCTATAACAATAAAACAATAAATACACAGTCTGTCCTCCTAGGGATGAGCTCTTCCTCATCTCCTTGCAGGTGTGGGCACAGACCCCGGTCCGCGATGGGCAGGTCTCTACCTCCCCATCCGGCCCCCCGTTCCCGCCAGGG
>NW_010198307.1:0-25261 GCF_000695765.1 Mesitornis unicolor
AACCCCTCACATTCTGTGATTCTGTGATTCTCTAAGTTACATGCAAATAATTAAAATATTCTACTAACTGAAATTATAATTTGGTTTAAAAAAAGGCATTATGATCATTATAAAGAGGAAGTATTTTCAAGTCAGCTAAAATGTCTCTCAGAGGTATCAAAAAAATATGAATAAAAGTTTTGGCAGAAAGATTTAAATTCTTGCTTTAAGCTGCTCAGGTGAGACACCAGTGCACAGACACACCAACTGCAAACAAAATTAATGCTTTGCAGCTCTGCAAATTTTAAATATGCAGGGAAGGATAATAATATGGTAACTTATAGCAGTTATCATGCATTGCAATATTGCCAGAAACTCTTGGATCAAACACAATGTGAAGATTTGATTATGTGTTTCATGTTGTGATAATGAATCTATTAATTAGCACACACTTTTGTGTGCCAAAAAGTTCATAGATTATGCATCTCACAGGAGAATCACAAGAGCTCTAGAACGCTCCTGTATGTTCAGGATTTGGTTTTGAATTACTGAATAAGTGGTTGCCCAGAGTGTTAATCTCAATTAGGAAATTTCTATAACAGCTGCCACCTAGGCAATATCTTAGCAAACTGGATTTTCAAGTCAATAATATCTGGTGGATTGCAATGAGCTTTAGTCTTTTCTACTGTGCTCATGCAGAATAATCTATCTGAGGGAGATGGCATAGCACATACCTTTTTCTTTTCCCCTTCTGTGGTTATGGTCAGGAGAACTTATACAAGGAAAATACTGCAATGTGGCAAGGGTGAACTGAACTCGTCCAAAAATTCAGTCCATGAGTATTTTTCCTCTCTGTTTCTTGCTTACTTCACCTGAGGGCTTTGCCTTGCTTCAGAAGAATGCAGTGCTCTTAGAGGACTCCTGAAGAGGGATGTGCCTCTGGAGTAAACATGTCTGAAAATCTGCAGGGAAAACCAACTAGAGCTTTGCATGGAAAAACTGAGACAGATTTTTGCATGCGCCATGATAACCAAACTATTTCTACATTTTTATTCATTCTTTTCACATGTAAGGTTTATCACAGTCCTGCATGGAGAAGATATGTAGCAAGATCACTGCAACCAGGTTCTCCTCTTTGAGGAGCAGCAGCTTCTAGTGAGCTGGAGATCTAAAGGGGCAGTTGTAGCATTAGTATCACCCCACCACCTTGATTTAGTGAACTGTTAAGTTTCATTCCTCTTTTGTAAATTAAGATAATTTGGTATGCACATGTAAGATCGTGTTCTAATCATTTTTTTCAGTAATCTGTCCTCTGATACCTACTAGTCCAGACTTGCCTGGCATCTCTATGATGAAGGCTAATTTCAACTGTCTGGATTTAGTTTTCATTACTTTATAAATGCTTTTCTGAAGGAGTGAGGCTGAAGACTTAGCAGTAACTGAAGAAGTTTATGTATCTAGTATTGCTATAATAATCAGAGGGGATTACAAGCCTGAAATTTGCCAGAAGGTTTCCAGTAGTAGACACTGTCATTCCCTCAGCCAAAGTATGGATCATTCTTGTGAAATAAGCCCAGAACTCTTTTTCTCAGCCATGTTATGCAATTTCCTTGGAGGAACGCGGCCATGGATTGAGACAATTCTATGCTCATTTAAAAGAGATAGCAGCAAGAGAAGAGAATATAATTTTTTTAATCAGATAAGTTATCTACACCATGTTTAAAGTATTTGTATCTTAAAGGTGGTTTTCTGCAGAAAAAAAAACCACAGAGAAGGCTGAACACTGAGCTTTGTTTTCTGTGGATATCAGTGCAACTCCATTAGCAGAACTAACTATAGTTGAAATAAAAAAAACTGTTTATTAGTCTAAATTAGAAACTGGGGGTGGCAGGGAGGCTATTGTTACTCTGATACATTTGGCTCAGACTAAAGCTGATACATGGCACCACATATTGTGCTCCACTAGGCATGTGAACACAATGTTGCTCACGTTTGCATCATGTGGCATTGGCATAAAAGGAGAGCCCTGGTATGTCAAGTTGGAAGAGCTCTTTTTCTTTTTGTGCCAGTAGATTGAACTTCTGCAGAACTCTCTATGAAAAAAAGCCACGGTTGCAGCACTGCTGGAGTTTTTAAAACAAATCCTAATGAAAAGCCAAGCTGTTATGGGTTTGGAAAAGGAATCTGCCCTCTGGTAATGTGTCAGGGAGGCAAACACAAGGTAGGCCAGAAAACATTGGCTTTCAATGGTGGTGCTGGAGAGGTCAGTGAGAGATAACAGTGTTGACTGTGGTAAGAATGGCATACAAGGAGCAGATGAGATCCAGAGCAGGAAAATTTATGATCTGACCTGGTGAGGCATTATATACGCTGGGCCAAGAATATGTCATGAGCTTTCCTAAAACCTCCTAAGAACAGGAGCTGGATGTTCAGCTCTTATAGACAGAACAACAGAGAATATGGCTAGAAGGGATCCTTTAAGATTATCTAGTTTATTCTCAACCTCAGGAACTCTGCCTGAAAGTTTCCTAAGAATTTTTTTTTCCTAGGATATTCTATAGACTTTCCTATATAATCCATCCTTGCTCTTAACCATCCACACAATCATCTAACCTATAAGCAATTCGGAATTACTTCTTCTCTCCTACATCCGGAAAGCACAGGAAAACATATATAAATTTTCTCATTGCAGAGTAGGCCCTAGACTAAATAAATGCTCCTGTCATCTCCAACTCTCCCTCCTCACACACAGCCACCACCATGTGTTTCATGTTGTTGTTAGTCTCCTCTTGAAGCTTTCCACTAATGTGATAGTTTCTAAACTGTGTTACTTAGAGCAGAGTATTCCTATTAGTAAGGCTTTTACTCATGTGGGTTCCTTAGTAAGTCTTGACTTTTGATAGACCTATTAATACCTCAGATGATGTTTTATTGCAAAAGTATGAGTCGGTAAAACCTCTTTAGTCTGTGAGTCATTCCATCCCCAGCTCCTTTTCTGTAAAGCTGCTGCACAGGTGTTCTCCAAGTGGAACTTCTGTAGTTTATTCCCACAGAAACATATTGAGCACAGATTATTTCATTGAGTAGTCAAGATAATTTTAAATTATATCTGCCAAAGTGAGTGCAATATTTTCCACTTCAGTCACACACAATCTTAAGTGCAATGTATACTCAAGAATTTGGACCATTAATGTGAAAACCCATTTGATATATTTTTACAGTTTGATGGTGAGCCATTAAGAACTACTAAGACTATGATTTTTCTGATCACTTTTCTATTTGTTTCACGGTAGCTCATTCCGGGACTGTATTTTTGGAGTACACTTATGGAAAGGTCATGAGAGACAGTCAACGCCCTCCCTAAAGTAAAAGATATTGCATCTACTGTCTTTTGTCTACCTACATGTCTTAGAGGAGATTGCCTTGGAGAGCAATGTATTTTCTTTCACTTATGGTTTTTAAGTTAGACAAACTAATGTCAGGAAAAAAGGCAATTGGCTAAGGGAAATGATTGGAAGACGTTTTGCAGTTTATTTCATCCCTGTTTTCTGTGATAGAAATCCAATGCTGGCTAGATCGGTCTTTGGCACTCTGCTAGCTTTATATAAGCCTGATGAATCCAGCCTACACAGATTTATCACTTAAAACTCAATTATATGTGCTCCAGGAAAGAACTAGAACAAGGGGTTGTTAGTGAAAAAAATATTTTGGGAAATGAAAAGAGATTATTCAGGAATACTCATCCTTCAGTAAGGATTGGTACCACAGTAAAATCTTGGTGGAGTCTCTGCTTTCATATCTTCTTGGTAGCTGCTTATTTTATGCTCTGCCAATATAGCTAACTTGTCAGTTTTCAACGGACTCTCTTAGTTTCCTTCTGCTCTACTGTCATTTTTCTTGTTGCAAATCCACCAAGTTTCAAGGGCTTTGACACTGAAGTTTTGAATGGTTTCAAAATACAGCTTAAAGTGGCCTCCAGGGAGTTAATGAAGTTACTTGCACATCCTTGGTTCAGACCTGGGCTTTTGTGCATCAATCTCTGTGCAGAGCTGAGGTGTGATATGATTCTGTGCTGTTTCAGAATGAATAGTGGGCTAAAAGGGAGAGCTGTAAGCCAAGTTTTGAAGAAAACTGCTTTGAGATACATTGAAAATAGGTGTAACAGCTGTTTCTGATCATGGCTGTCAGAGTAAAGAAATACTGGGAATGGAGTATAGAGTGGATAAACAGCTTTTGTTTTCCATTTCACCTGCATACGATAACTTTCTGCTGATATCAGTTGCCTCCAGCCTCAGTCATGTTTTGTACTCACCTAGCCCTATCGTGATTACTATCCTGGCAGTAGAAGAGCTTAGTACATGCAGTTTAGAAGCTGGACTTAGGCCTCTATGAAAACTCAGTTTTTCCTCAATTAAGAGTTATATAACAATAATTTTTTAAAAAATTTTGGCTCTTCCTTACTATTTTTTTTTTAATATTTGGAACTTAAAAAAGAATAGTGCAGGGCATGAAGTCTAACACCTTATTTCCATGTTTCCCATTGCACAAACACATTAAACAAGTGCATACAAAAACTGCATGACAGTTATTTTAATAATTCCGTGAAGCTTAGATAGCAAGACTGGATTGCACAGGTGGCCAGAGCCAGAAACTGATGTTCTGGATGTGCTATTTCTGAAAGCTATTTTCTTAAACATGTACTTGTCAACCCTGGTTTTGCTTTCCAGTAAGAAGCATAATTTGTTTCTCTCTTTCAGTGGAAAATGGCAATTCTTAAGTTTCAGTAAATATGGATTGTAGAATTTGTTACATTATTTCTTGTTTTAATCAACAAACAAAACAGTAAGCCACTTTGTTTTGTCCTAGTGGATAGATATTCTAGAATAATCTTAGGAATTTGGCTTTTTTGTTGTTTCCAATGTTTCTTTGTTGCCCAGTTAAGTTTGTCTAACTTCTTCAGCAACTTCAGTCTTGCCAATAGAAAGGCATCCTGGACCCTATCTGGAACATTAAAATAGGCTGAGGCTTGATTTGTAAAACAATTTGTAAGACCTTTTCCCTTATTCTGTGGATGCGAACACACATCCTGAAAACACTGGGGCTACACCTGTGAGTATTCAAATACTTGTGATTAACAACACATTTAATGTGAGAAAAAAAAAGAATTGTAAAAAAATTGTAAAAGAATTGTGGATAATCTTATACTGATTTGTGATTAAAAGCTGCATATTTCTGCCTTTTTCTCCTTTTCTTCTTCTTTCACCCATTGTTCCCAAATACAAAAATGTGTCAAATTCTTGTTGCACCTAAATGAAAAGGTTTCTTTTATCATGAAAGAAATAACATGATACTGTTTTTTCAAAAACTACATCAGGGTTTTCACCACTCTTATGCAGACAGTCAGGTACCCTGGAGAAATGTAGCTGACTTGTTTGACTGCTGGGAAGACATTTCACCCCAAGAGTAAGTGATACCTTTCTTGCTAGCATTTGCCAGATTTGGACTGTTATGCTTGTAGTCTGACTTGGTGCCACAAGAATGCAACTTGCAAGAACAGCATGAGATACTGTACTGATCGAAATAATTAGTTAGACCTTCGCCTGAATCTTTTTCCAGCTGCGGCCTTGGTCAAATCACAATATAATAAGAACTGCTTAAATTCAGGGGACTGAAATTCCTGCTCATTTAAATATTTCCACTGTGTTCCATACTCAAGCTAGAGGCACAGTCTGTTTTCTAGTGTTTTGCTCTGTTTAACTAATATAGTGCATCTTTTAGAAGGATGCTAGAGAATGCCACATCTCATTTGTTCATTGAGTTACAGGGGTCTTAGGTATCAGAAGCACCCTTCAGCCACTCCTCATAAGACTTGTTCTCCAGACCCTTCACCAGCTTAACTGCCAAGGAGAGTCTCCTCCCTCTAGTAGATGTGGCAGGAAGTATAGTGACCAGGGATGAGGAAAAGGCTGAGATACTTAATTCCTTCTTTGCCTCAGTCTTTAGTAGGAAAACCAGTAGTACTCTGGGTACCCAGTCCCCTGAGCAGGAAGACAGGGATGGAAAGCACAGTGAAGCCCCCACAAACTGTAAAGAGGTGGTTAGCGACCTGCTGCACCACTTAGATATACACAAGTCTATGGGGCCAGATGGGATCCACCCCAAGGTCCTGAGGGAGCTGGTAGAAGTGCTCGCCAAGGCACTTTCCATCATTTATCAGCAGTCCTGCCTAACCAGGGAGATCCCAGTTGACTGGAGGCTTGCCAAGGGCTGGAAGGAAGACATGGTGAACTACAGAGCTGTCAGTCTGACCTCGGTGCCAGGGAAGGTGATGGAACAAATCATCCTGAGTGCCATCACACGGCACATGCAGAACAACCAAGCGATCAGGCCCAGTCAGCATGGGCTCAGGAAGGGCAGGTCCTGCTTGACCAATCTTATCTCCTTTTATGACGAGGTGTCCTGCTTGGTGGATGAGGGGAAGGCTGTGGACATTATCTACCTGGACTTTAGTAAGGCCTTTGACACTGTCTCCCACAGCATCCTCCTGGAAAAGCTGGCTGGGCATGGCTTAGACAAGCATACGCTTTTCTGGGTGAAAAACTGGCTGGATGGCCAAGCGCAGAGAGTTGTGGTGAATGGAACTAAATCCAGCTGGTGACCTGTCACAAGCGAGGTCCAGTCCAACTCCTAATATTCTGTGATTCAGTTGGCTGTCAACCAGTTACCTCCAGGGCCTTTTCTGCCTGTCAGCTTTCCAGCCACTCTTCCCCGAGCCTGTAGCACTGCATGGAGTTGTTTTGTCCAAATGCAGGACCTGGCACTTGACCTTGTTAAACCTCATACAATTGGCCTCAGCCCATCAATCCAATGCAGATATTTTCCCCATGCAGCTACCAGTATGTGCATCGTATTGAACTTCCCTGTCATATATTCTACAAACTACTACTTGTTAAAACAAGTTCTATCATGTTATCTTCCTGTGTAAAGGAGTGCATAGTTAGCATACTTAGATTTTCCCCTATTCAGAGGTACCAGTGAGACTGTGTGTCAGCTTCCATCATAATCCCTTCCCCATTCCGCTAATCATATCCAGTTTGAGATAAAATATATATATATAAATAGTTACATAGAGAATACATGGCCTCATGCCTGCCCTACTGTCTCTTCCAACTGTTGACTTTTCTCTCAACTTATATGTGAAAAACAAGAGTGCTGGAAAACAACCTCCCCCGAAAACACTGATGATTGTTCTCCAACCTCAGGCTGCTGCAGCAGGAACAGTTAGCAATTGGTATGTGTCAGCTGGACACATACAAACTGACTGGGGATTTGTTCTGAGCTTCTCTGTTTCAGAAATAAAATGAGAATTCATAGGGGGCTTGTGTTTATCTGCAGGTTAATTGCCTCTTTCTAAAGGCAATACTCCTCTGTGCTGGCGATTGGGGTAGACTTGTTAAGATTTGTCAAACTGTCCTGGATAGGTGTGGTTTTTTTACATGCCCTTCTCTATTCTGGAGAAAATAATTACACGCTTGCCGGGAACGTTAGGATGACAGAGCAATGTGACAGCTAACCTTATACAAGCATATGCCTTTGTATGTCTGTAACTCCTCAGCAAAGACCATACAAAGAATTGCCTAGCTTCATGTGTCCCTGCATTTAATACTTTATATGGCTGAATACAAGGTGACAGGGTGAATGATAGTAGAGTAATGACTAATGGAAGTCTGAGACCCATACAGGATCCATGGATGTCTTGCATGCTGAGAAAACATAACATCGCCTCTTAAAATTGAAGTCCTTAATTGTAAAAAATGCAGCTCAGGGATGATCTGAAAGCTTGGCATAATGTTACCTGCTCACAGAAGGAAGCTTGCTATGCAAAGAAGTTTTGGCTTTTTGCTTCTGAAGAGGCACAGACTGATTATGCTGAATGGCACAGGAATGACAGTAGTTGAGTTGTTGAGCCCTGTGTTTGTCTATTTAGAAATATTTATTCCTTTCACCGTGTTATAACATTTAATTCCTAAATATTTTCGTTTCCTTTTCAGCTTAGAAGGATACCAAAAAATTAACTGAGGGGCAAAAGTGTTTCATTTTTATCTCTTCAGAATGGTTTAGGGCAATGATGCACCACAGTTAAAAATCACATCTTTAAATATTTATCTATCTTGGGGACTAGAGCTTGGATGGTACTAAGTTTAATCTGTTTACAATTGATCTTATTTTTAAAGGCAAATATTTAGGATGAAATCCAGTCTTATTCATGAAAGATACTGAACTCAATAGCTTAAACCAATGAGAACTACGAACACTTATTACATAAGATGTAATGAATTATGCTTTCAAGTGTTTATCCTTTCTCAAGGTTTAGCTCATAATGTTATCAATCACATAGGTGTGACAGGCAGGATTTCAACCAGAACACTCTTGTTAATGTATCCAAGTATGAGCAAATACTGATGAAAAAATAAGCAGGGTCTTTTCAGGCTGAAAAGTGGCTTCCTGTCCCTCAATAACTTTGGCACTCTAGTGAATTTACTGTAGATGGAGAAGAGAGAGTGAACTGCATACTGGTGTAGGCACGCTCTGCTTTCTGATTTGCTAAATCACCCAAGTCATGAGATGGGAGCAATGTAACTGCACTTCTTTGGCAGCCTACAGATTTACCGTGTTACAGGAAGGCAGGATGGGAACTGGCTCATGTACTGAAAGATGCCTGGCTATGCTAAAGTAGCTAAAGGGAAAATAGAAATTACAACACTCTTAGAGCAAGATGTCAAAAAAACTTCAGTTTTCATGAACCAAGGGGAAACATGTTTGAGAAGAAAGCAGTATTTCTGTGTGAATACCAGGTAAAGCTCTGTGGTGAAGGCACATGCAATGCACGTTTCTGTTGTTCTGGCTATGTGCTGTGGTCGGAGTTTCTCTAAAAGACTTGGTGCAGAGACAGCACTGAGAAATCACAGGGTAAGGAACCATAAGAGAGCATAAATGAAGTAAGACATTTGTTCTAAAAAAATGTGATTCTTCCCTTTCAGCTTGTCTAAGGCATGCCAGAAAATGGAGAAGACATAAACAGCAAGATAGAGTTTCCCTTGCAAAGTCAGACATACACAAAAGAGAAATTTCATCTCATCAGTGTCTCTTTTAATGTCTAGCAAAATTTATTTTGCTGAATTGCTTCGCTGACATGCAAATCTCTGCTATAACAACTGCTACACTTCTTCCATGCATTGCAAATGCCTGCATTTCTAGCCTTTGTTATGCAGCTGTATTAAGCAGCATTGCTGTTTCTTGCAAAGAACACCACAAACAAAATACCCACCTGATGCTCCAACTTTTTACATACTTCTCTCTGTTCATAAAACTTTAACAAATAAACATTTTCTTTGGCTTCCATGTATTTATAGTCACACATACCTGGCTGTCGTAGTGGCATCCCTGTGAGTACACAGTCAAGAAAACTATACAGAAAATGAATCAGGAAACATAATGCATCAGCTTGGCAGTGGTGAAAAGGAATTCTTTTATCAACAGAAAAACTACAACTGATAATATATGGTATAGGGCTAGTCAATTTCAGTAATTGCTAATATGTATATTCAAACTGATAATCTTTACTTGCTGAAAACTTTAAATATGTTATTTTTTTATTTGCTGAAAATTTAAATACATTTGCTGTAATTGCTTATAAAAGAAGAAAACAGTCCATTGAATTTCGTTTTCTTTAAAAATTCTAGTCTAACTTCAGGAGGAAAGCATGAGAATTACATCTGTCTGTAGGCCCAGGCTTCATCAGGGTGATCTGGGCTCTCTCAGAGAGTTACCTTGATCAGAGGAGGCATTGAATCCAAGTCCTGAGGGAAAAAAAAGTTTTAAACTGCATCTTTGGTCTATTTTTGTCAGCTCCCTTTCCCCCCCCCCCAAAGGAGAGAAGTTCCTACCTTAGAAAGGCAACCCCACACCATGAATCAGAAGTGACTGGAAGAGAATGGTTGATTAAGATAGAAGCCTTGGCAAGCAGTGAGACTTAGGGCAGTTTTACACTAATGCGGTTAGACAGACTTGGGCTTGCTTCCTCCTACTGCTTACCCTGAGACCATAAGTGCAGGAAACAAGGCTGTGGGACATACCTGAGCTGGCTAGACAAGCAGTTTGTGCTTCCTAGCTCAAGGTAATGTGCTCTCAACAATACTGCTTATTCAATTTTTATCTATTGCACTAACAGACCTACAGCTTTCATGGGGGAAAAAAAAGCTGTTAGAAGGATGACTATAGTCAAATACACATAATTACTTAAAATTCAACCCTGGGGATATTGCACCAGTGGAGACAGAATCCTTGCTGCTGTTAGCCATGTCACTAGAGTTCAATAAACATATTCTTACAAAACCCTAAAGTTTCTGCTGATGAATCACAAATAAGAAACATCAAATGAACCATGGCTATTTTGTCCTTTCTTTCTTACTGAGGACAAGTCACATAAGAAAAGCAGGAAGACTCTGAATCGTTGCAGCAATAGAGGCATGCCAAGAAATGACAACACAAAGGAGCTCAAGACTGCAGCTGTGCTTTGCTGCTGTGTTGATACATAGATACAAAAGCTGGGAAGGCTTGTAAAGCCTTTCTTCTTGTCCACCTGAAAGCAATTAGCAAAATACAGTAAGTATTCACAAAAGCTAGCTTTCATCTACCTCTTCAGAGGTTTGTCCAGAGCTACACCACAGGACTTAATCCACAATCACCTTAGCTTATGTCTCTAAATGTTTCCTACATCAGGAAACATTGTCGTAACTTTGCTGAACAGTTGGCGCATATCTCACTTGGATGCAGAAATTGGATGTTATTCCATCAGTCTCTTTGAGGTAGTGGTCTGGTAGGCTTTCATATAGCATATGTTGTGCAAGAACTAGAGGACTGGACTTTTCATGAAATATAATCACAGACCTCACTTTCTGCAAAACACAGCTGGAAAAGTAAATAGAGGTGATGTTCTAGACTGGTATAAGACAAATTGGACACCAAGAATCCCTGCCTTACTGAATAATGCAGGCTGTATGGTGACACTCCTTTGCTCTTCTTTTTTATTCCTCAAAGACTTTATTCAATGCTTTAGCAGAGGAGCAACAGAGACAGTAAAATACTAGTCTGAGAGGTTTTCCGAAAGGCAGAAGATGAGTTTCTAATCCTAAAACGATGTTGTAGGAGGGAAGATGCTGTTTCTGTTTCTGGCTTTCCTTTATACTGCGATGTGTTCAGGAGAGGGTTCAAACTCTGGATTCAAAGTGGAGAGAGGTGCTCACCTCTGATATTTACTTACCTGGCAGACAGGCCACAAATAAAGTATGATTTTATACTCATGTTTAACTATTAGGTAGGGATCCTGTTTCAAAACACCTCTTTCATCTGCACATGAAGCCTAGGTGCTTAAGGCTGAGTTCCACGACCTGAAAGTTAGGGTTTTACAGTGCTCGGCACAGTCACACCAGAGTAGCTTCACGATACGGTGTGCTATACTTCGGAAAACAAAGGACTAGAAAGTGGGCTCAGACACAATTCTGATCAAGATTTTATATAGGGCTTGATATTTCTCCTTGCATCAGCTACAGTTATGTATGACAGGTAGTATGACCAAGATTTTCAAATGCCTGAGATGACTGCTTTTGGTGCTCAACCTGAAGCATTTACAAGGCTTGATACTTAAGACTGGATTCTCAGCACCTCCTGAAGCTCAGGCCTTTTTTAAAGTGGCAAATATATCTTAAAAAAAATAAGACAGAAAATTTTTAAAGTTTTTCTGAAAAAAAAGGTTTAAAAGATAAAGAAAGATTAGGTTCTTTCACAAATCACTTACCAGGAAGTAGACCAATGAATTATGCAAAAGAACGTAAGGTATGTTTATACATATTAAGTAATGAAAAAACACTGTCATTCAGCTCTTAACTCAATTAATAAAGAAGAGATCTAGAAGGATTATACAGTTCTCTGATGCCTCAGGAATTTTCAGTTCCTCTCCCACAAATTAAAATCAAAGCTTTTGTAACTCATCTGCAAAGTACAAATATCATGGGAAGCAGTACTGAAGAAGAAAGCAGTCTTTTCCACAATACTTTGTGCTGCAAAAGCTGTAACTAAATCTAAAATAGATCCTTTTTTGTCTTTGGCTTAGCCATGTGAGGGAGTACAAGAAAACAAAGGGAGTACAAAACAATGCCCTATATATTTATAAATTGGATATAAATAGTCCAGCTGCAAAAGTTGAAGTTTCTTCTTTATTTTTTTACACTTCCAAGTTTACAAGAAAAGGATGATTATTTCTGTGTAGATTGCAAATACCATTGATAGAGGAAAGAGAGAGAATTCAAAGGAGAAATTAATATACAAAGTGCATTTGGCTTATCTTTCATTAACTGAATATCTCCCCTACTACAGTGTTTCTCTTTTGGTAAGATCAGCATTTCCCAACACTTTTTCTCTTTTCCTTTTTCTCTTTCAATAATCCTCCCATATCTTTCCTCTTCATATAATTGAAATCAATACTGTCAGCTAAAACTGCTTCCCAGATCCAGTTTACTGAAGGAGACACAGTGTAATGGAAAATGAATAAAATCCTAAAATCTGAAATTTCTTAGTTTTTTGACCCATGACAAACAAATGACAGGCAAAAGATTCCTTTTGGGAAGGTGAAGAAATATGTTGCATGCAAATTACAGACCAGGTGTCAGTCAAAAAAGTGACTCAAGGAGACTATTCCCTTTCCTCTTTCCTTTACTATTTTAATTAAATCAGCATGCAATAGCACATATATACTCAAGGTATTGCTACTATACACACAAAGAGTGACAGGGAAAAGGACAAAAAAAAAATATACCCAAACAAAGGAGAGGAGAAACCTTTCTGTGTATCATCCTTACTATCACTTTTGATAAAAGGCTATATATTTTTCACTTTAAAATCTAATTGCTCTGATTACTCCATTAACTCAGTCATGTGCAAAGTCTTCCTCCAAAATCAGAGCAAAATAGCTGTTTCAGGATTTAGTTCCCTGAATGGTTTGCTGGAGAGGTCTCTCTCTTTGTCCATTGACCAGTCACCTCACAGTCTTAGCAAGGGTATTCCTGTCACATGACTCACACTCTCACCACAAATAACGGTATGCAATGTGAAGGTATGCTGTATTCTAATGCAAAGTTTGGTCACACTCAGCTGGTATTTTCCTTTATTTACTTACAGTAGGGCCTAGGTGGAAGAACAGTGAGATTATCTGGGCTGCTATGCATCCTCTAATACTTACAAATATAGTCCTAAAATGTGTAAGCAGAGAGAAAGAAAAACACTATTAGAATTAATGAATTTGAAATCTTTTGATGAAGTGACTTACTATTCTGCCTCAGCAAACAAACGATTTAGTAAATTTTAGTGTTCTGGCCTTGCCACATCACGGTCTAATTTAACGCTTAGGAAAAACTACACAGTGAAGGTAAAAGTAACAATTATTTACTGCAAAGATAACTCGATTTCAGGATCCCATTACACTGCTTTTTAAAAATCCAAGTGTATTATATTGTGCTTCCTTGTTAACACAGTTGTGTTCATTTCTTGAAGGAAATCCACTGGATTTTTAGATAGGGACCCTCTTTAAGGGGAAGAAAAAAGTATTGATGCTTTCCCAGAATTATATCAATCCATATGTGTATTACTTCTATCTTTTATTGTAGTTTTTACTCAGTTTTGCAGTCCTCACATTAGGTTTACTGTCCCGTACTGTCACTTACCTTCCCAGAAACCTTCACATCATGTTGTCCATTTGCCAGCTGACTGGTGTTGGTGCAGTCTTCAGCATGAGATTATATATTCTGCTGTTAGTAATTCAGCTATTTCATCTTGAACCACCAAACGCATAGGTAAATCCTGGCTGATACTTCCTCCTTTGTTTGTTTTTCCCATATCATCTTTTATTGTGAAATCAATATAGGATAGGTATTCAAACTGACTGTCTCGATCCCTTCTTTATGGGTGACTTGTTGGAAGATAAAAGATCAGGAGTCAAGGCTTCAAAGCCTCCTTCATATCCGCTACTTATTTATACAGTTTATTTCCCTTGGAATAGTTAAGTCTCAAGTCACACACCTTTCGGGACGCCCAGGACATGTAATGGTCAGCTAAGCCCCCACCTCATGACTATGTCTGCCCAGAACAAACTGATCTGGAGTATTTTACCTCTCTCATCACCTTGGTCAACTTCAACAGGCATTTTTGCAGCTAACTATGTATTTCCTCTCCTTTCCTCACTGCATCTTCCAAACAGAGGTGCTGAAAGCTTTCCCACAAATCCACTTAGTAAACAATCTTAGAGGCTAGGACTGTCCCCTAGCATGTAAGAGACCATGCTGTAGGTCTCGCCTGTGTGATAAAATCTTAGATCTCTCTGAGCTGAATACTCCTATTGCCAGGATATAGGGTCAGGTTTTCTCAATTATTCTTACTGTTGAACATAATTATATAGCTATTGCAAAGCTCTACAGACTAATGGCTGAGGAAGTAATTTGGGACCTGGAAAGCCTGTATTCCAGTCCCTGTACTAATGAGTGTTTAAAGTGTATTAAGAGTCCTATTTCTAGACTAGTCCTATTTCTAGATTAGTCCTATTTCTAGATTAGTATTGAGCTAAGAGATGCACATTAAAGCTCATCAAGCAGAGGAAGATATTAGCCCTATCTGTTCTGCATCTTAGGCATGTGTTGAGCAGGTGGAAAATGACACAGGCACTGCTGCATCCTCTTGCTCCCTTTTTCCATCACCACTCCATTTTGCAGAGAGTGGAGATGAATACTGTGCCCTGGTAAAGAGTCTGGATCTGGGAGTCTATCCTGTGTACTGTATAGCAGCATCTTATTACATGCAGTGCCTTCACTACTCAGATGGCAGTTGACTACTGGCTAGATCAGGTTCATGTGTTGCTTCTCAGTGTCACAGTTAAATGATTAATTTTTCCAGCTATTCTGTAAAGTTTCTAGTTTTAATTGGCAAGTAAAGGTTCTGGATTATATTAGTGGCTAGATACCTGATAACTGTTATACCTCTGTGAAATACAGTAGTTATTCCTATTGCTAATGAGCTGCAGTTTTTGAACCTCTAGTTCTTGTCACAGAGGTTAAGTGATGCTCTGTGGAGCTGAGTAGTGAGGACCTCACTGGTTAAACGCTGTAGAGTTACAGTGTTTATTTTCTAGTATAACAGAATTCATAATTTTACACAATTATTGTAAAGATGTACTCAGGTGAGAGATTATTAATATAAATAATGACTAAGAATTCCATCTACTAGGAAATATTCTGTAACCAGGAATTTACAATATGCAAGCTACCGAGCAGCTATTCAAAACAGGCAAATCTTGAAATGAGAAAGGATGTTCTAGGATACACAACATGTATTTGTCTAACACCTTTTCAAATTATTTTCTAATGATACAGTTTCAAATATAAGACTGTGTGCTACTGTCAAGCTCATAATGTGGATTCTCTCCTAATAGTTCCTTCGGTTAATCACTGAATCATCGAATCATAGAATGGTTTAGGTTGGAAGGGACCTTAAAAATCATCCAGTTCAACCCCCCTCCCATGGACAGGGACGCCTCCCACCAGACCAGGTTGCTCAAAGCCCTGCTCAACCTGATCTTGAACACTTCCAGGGAGGGGACATCCACAACTTCCCTGGGCAACCTGTGCCAGTGTCTCACCACCCTCACAGTAAAGAATTTCTTCCTAATATCTAGTCTAAATCTACCATCTTCCAGTTTAAAACTTTTATCCCCAGTCTCATCACTACACTCCCTGAAGAAGAGCCCTTTGTCATCTTTCCTATAGGCCCCCTTCAGGAACTGGAAGGCTGCTACAAGATCTCCCCAGATCCTTCTCTTCTCCAGGCTAATCAACTCCACTCTTTCAGCCTTGCCTCATAGCAGAGGTGCTCCAGCCCCCCGACCATCTTCATGGCCCTCCTCTGGATTTGCTCCAACAGGTTCCCATCTTTCTTATGCTAGGTACCCCAGAGCTGAATACAGTACCAGTGGGCTCTACCAAGAGTTGAGCAGAGGGACAGAATTACCTCCCTTGACCTGCTGGCCACACTTCTTTTGATGCAGCCCAGGATGGTCTTCTGTGTTTCACTGATGTTTTATCATTCCTCAAGTATCAGGATTATAACATAACCTCATTCCAGTTTGCTCATGCACTTAGTGCTTAACTGGATCACTGGAAAAAGGTGATTGGAGATGGGCAATTTTTGGGCCAAAAATTACTCCCAGAAAGTTCACTCTTGAGATACTTAGGGAATAGAAATATTCAGAGAAAATTAAGACAATGCAAAATAAATTTTTTATCAGAAGTTATAAAAATGCTAATATTCCCCTTGTCAAGGTAGAATAATTTTATTTAGTTTATTGTAAAAAGGGAATGTTTACATCCATGATGGACTGGAAATGGTATTGCAATAAATATTATTCCTATATGCAGGTGCTGTGGCAAAAAAATGCTAGCAGCCAATTCATGGTTATTCATTATTCTTAACTATTTATTCAGGGTTTAATGCCTATTGTTGTTAAACATCTTAAAATTAATCAGGCGTCTTATTCTTCCATTTTCCTTCAGTTAGCCAAAATGAGAGGGATTCTCTCTAATAAAATACATGTAAAGGGTTGACTGCTTAGCACAGGAAATTTCTAGAATTACACAAAATTGTTATCAGTTAATCTTATTTTTGGAGATTCCTAAGAGGCTACATAGTGCCAGACAACTATCATAAACCTAAACTAGGGATTTGCTTTCTGTGAGAAGTAGTCTTCTGCTTTGAATTTCCTTGCCTGGAAGAACTGAATTCATTCATATGTAATCAAGAACATATAGAACATCTTCATGCAGTGAACATATTTGTGCAATCTCTTTAAACAGAAATGCAAGAGCACTACAGCAGGTGAACAAACTGAATAATATTGCACACAGTTCTTCAAATTTTAGATACAAATTTCTCAGGCTTCTTTAAAGTTATTTTCACCTGACAGGTCTCATTTGTTTACACTGTCATATGTTACTGAGAAAATACTTTCTGGTATGTCTGATTTCAGTATTTATTGCCTCTTTTCATATGTTTCCCTCCCTTCTAAATTAGTGTAACTCTAGTAATCTATTTTTAATATGTCCATATCTATTTAATACTCTAATGCTACAAGAGAATGAATGCCATTGCAAAGAATAGCTGCCCTAAAACATAACTACTGATTATCCTAATACTTTCTTCTTAGAAGGTTCACTAAGCACATATTTGGCATCCGTTTTCTCCTAACAAGAGAATCTTACGAAAGACACTGTCTTATTTATATTATTTTAGAAAAAGTCTTCACATGCAGAGAAATCACCTGTTTGCTTGCATTGCCACTGTCACTATTTTCTCTAGGCCTGGAAAACTTGCATCTGTCTTCTGCCTAGTACCAAAAAATAAACATTTGTATCAGAATTAAGAAAGAGTACTAAATTTGTCAGTATCATACTAATTTGATTAATTTTCAGAATTGTTCAGCATCTGATCTAATCATCAGTTTGGCATAATACATCAGTTAAGAAGTTTCAAAAGATCTGGCATGTAGCCTCCAAGAGTTCAACATAACTTGTTGAATGCTTGAGCCATATTCTTCACAGGTACAGCAGAAACAAATTTGTCTCCTTGACTGTTACACATACAGTTATAAAAACTTGAACATTCGTTAAGTTTCCTGAAAAGTAAACTGGGTTAATATTTACACATGTCTTCACAGGATAAATTATTCTGTGGGGCTGGTCTTCACTAATTATAAGTTCTTTGCTTGGATGTTGTCACTTAACTTTGCTTTACCAAATAAGGCAAAGTTGGGAACCTTAGGAAACTACTGCTTTAATGTAGCAATAAATTAACAATTTTTAAACTACTTCTACAAAGTCACTTAATATTCATAAGAATATTAACCATCACTGCAAGTATCTCAGTGAACAGCTTCAGTATGCAGACAAAGTCAAAGATGTGTAAGTAACAGCATGAAGAATAACAAGGAGAATAGCTTAATAACTTTGAAGGCAATGCAATAGCCTTCTTTTCTGAACTGCTGCACTGGGCATTTCCTTTCAAGAACGGCAATTCAGTGCTAAAGGAGGCTGAAAAAAGATACAAAGCATAGAAAACACTTGTGAAAATATTCTACATGCCCTCTTAGCTTAGCTTTTTTGAGTGGTCTTCTAAATATATGCACCCCACAATGTTATAAGAAAAAAAAAGTGTTCTAAAATTTGTTTTTGACCTAAAAATAAAATACATGTTACAGAAAAACAGAGCAGGACCAGTGTCTTCTCCTTCTTACTAGAAAAGTTACTGGCAAGTAAATTAAATTTTAGAAATGGGAATATTCAGAAGTTATAATAGGATTCATTTTTCATAAAATGTGAGCATTTGCAATTTACTGTCTTGGTAAATCTGAGGTTTTAGCTTGAAGATATTAAAAGATGTCTGGGCTACCAATTAGATTTGTATCTAGCATTTCAAAGAAGAGATCTTGGAAGAGAGACCCAACCTATTATCTCATAGCCATCACTGCCAAAACTACTATGGAGCAGAGCTGAGATCAGACAGGAATGTCCTCTCTGACAGGCAGATGCACTGGAAGCAGCAGAGCTGATTGTCCCTCCCTCCACACACACTGAACTTTCCACACTGATCATCAGACTTCTGCCACCCAAGTCATTTAAAGTCAGCCTGAATGCATCACCATTCCCCTGCCCTTGCAGGCACTAGCGAGGGGGGTGGATTACTCCTGCATTTAATGCCAAGTCTCTAGCACTCTGTCTACTGAATCTGATTAACGCCTGTCAGGGACAGGATACTCATTTAAACTTGGAGCCTAGAGATTTACTTCTCCCCACAGATTATAAATAAGAGCAGTCGCAGTGCTCGCAGGCCTTTATCTACCTTCTAAAGCTGAGCACAAGAGGAGGGACATGTCTGCCAAGGACATAGATCAAGTTTGTAAAGATGACAGGATCTTCTCACTGCTAGAATTGTTCTTAAAAGAGCATGTATCTTATATCAGCAAGCCAGATTTCAGTGTTCAGGACTTAGGCCAAAGTGATTTTTGTATTCTATATGGATAAAATCCGTTCCCAAAATATATCAATGGTATTTTACTGACATTCTTGCACTTCAAGAAACTCACTGCTGATGGCACACTAAATTTGACAATTTCTTTTGTATGCATATTGTATTTCTGGCCAAAATATCAGCTTTCATTCTTGTAATTATACCTTTAAATTCCCATGTCTCAGATTTTATTTTTTTAAACATCTGCTTTCATACCTGTTTTGGAATTGCAACTTTTTTTATCCTTCATTACCCTTCCTTCCACATCACATAGTTCATGTCCACAGTTCCAATATTCCTTTATAGTGACTGCTGTCTTATTTTCATTTCTAGCTCCACTGTCATGAGTTTTGTATTACAGATCAGAGACCAGTAAGCAAGACTGATCCACTTGAATGGCTTTCAGCTGCTTACAGAGATGTTTATGAGCATACGAGGAGACACTTCCATGCAGATTCACACTTTGCCACAGTGGAGCCACAGGAGTGGCAGAAGTGGCACTCTACCCCCTAATGTGGGAATTGTGCATCCATTTCCAGTGTTGAAGCACTTAACTTCACACTTAACTTGCAGCCCCGAAGTGCACGTGTAGATGCAAATATATAGGCAGAGTTTGTGCCTACCATACAGCAGCCATCTTTCTGCAAATGTAAGCCATTACATTTAACTAGAAAATAACACCTATAATTTTATGTTTTTTTATTAATGCTTCCTGTATTTCACTCGATGTAGATTCATCATATTGATCTAGGTTCTGCAGTTACATCTGCCACTATCTTCTAGGGCAGTTTTCAAAAGGAAACGTTCAGACTACGCCTGCAAAACACACATTTATATCTGCAGAGGTACTTTTGTAGAAAGACAGGAACAAACATTATGTGGCACATTCATTTTGTCTGTGTAAATACTTCTGTGTAGAAATGAAAGTGTTACACTCAAAACATAGTAGAACAAAGTTGGAAGGAGTAGAACTCTGAATAATTTACTTTTCAACAGGAGAATTAGGAAGTTTAGGTTTACATCAAACCAGATTCAGAAGCTCTTTTAGATCCCTGATGAAACAAGAAATTCTCAACATCTAACACAATGCAATTTTAAAAAAAAGTGGTTTAGTTGTTGCAATAAAAGGAAAATAGATGGACTATAATATGATAGTAAGTGGTATTATTCTCTCCCTTATTCAGTAGTCCTACTGTTAGACTAAGTCACCAAGGGTATTGCAAACTGTCAATCCCTATCTGGCTTTGCCTGGGGGATCCAGCTCCACAGAACAGCCCAAGGTGTTTTGGGCAGAGACATTCTTGTGCCACCCTTTTTTGTATTTTCCAGTATTGGATAGGTTCATTGGTGCAGAAGAAGAAATGATGGTGTTCACTTTCAAGCCTTAGCTGCCGAACTTTGATGACCGCATTCTATGACTTTTTTGTTTAACAGTAAATGTAAAAGTCTCAGAAGGAGAAATCCAAAAAAATTCTGTTCTAATACCCTCATGCGCAGAAGGGAGCATGAAAAGGGCGTGAACTGGGATCACTGAATAATAGATGATTATTGGAGAAAGAAGAGCTGGGCTGAATTGATTTATTTTTACCAACACAATTTCAGATGATTTAGTTCTGTCATGTAACAGCTTGGGAACTGGCACTATTCTTTTGTGGAATCTGCCAGGGAAAATATATCCCAAATTATCATACAGCTTTGAGGGAACTGCAGTTTCAACAAGACATGTGAAAAGGCAACAGTTCATTCTAACTTGCATTGCAAACATATTTAGCAGTATGTTATTTTTATTCCTCATCATAACTACTTCTAGCCTTACAGGATTGCTGCAGCACATAGTTCTGAAACCTTATCTACTTTTGTTGATATTGCTGCTTTTTTTTTTCTTTTTGCATGGTAGCACTGACTAATCTAATAGACAGATACAGCTCGAAGTGTACTTTCTGCAAAGTCATACCATTCATAAATTAGACATACTGTCCACATTCATGGCAGTCAAAAAATAAAACAAAGTAGAACTAAACTACTAACTTTTGTAAAACTGGCCACTAGGTCTAGAAGATAGAAAAATTTAAGGGGGACATCTGTGGTATTTCCTTTTAGCTATTACTGAATATGATTCGGTAAGTTTACTTCAGGCTTTTAAAGAGTAAATTTCTAGCAGATCAGAGTAAAAAAAGTCCAGGAAGTTTCTGTGAATAAACACAGCCAAACACTTTATAATGTGGCTTTTATTTTTAATCAATACCACACTTCCCATGTTACAAATAAAATTACGGACACTTTATGACACATCTAAATTCTTTTTTTCCACTCTCTCTGTTATGCAAAACATGCTCATAAAGCATAAATCACCAAAAAGCTTGATGAAGTTGAAAAAGAAATTGACAAAGCTGAAGTGGCTCTCCAGTTAGTAAAGATCACATGCAGACACTTAGAATTGCTTTAAACTAGCAGTCATGTAGCAGCTTCACCTCTTGGAATGACAGCATTGTCAGATATATAGCATGTGCATGGGAAGAGCAGCAGAACAAATCTTAGCCAAACTGACAACTGAATGCTAACTTAATGATGACATTAGCTTGCAATAAATCTGCCTTTTCCTAGATACTTAAGAGACGAAATGCTGAAGTTTCACACACAAGACTAACAGTGACAACTGTTTGGACTATTGCAAAGTATAAGCAATTCTTATACAGTATAAAGCAATTAACACTTAGAGATTGTTAGAAATTTCTAGTAAACGCCATGTGAACCTCAAGACTTCAGGCCAATTCTGAAAGTAGACTTAAGATCTAGGGTTCAAAGTGTATTGTACTCACCGAGGCACTCAATCACTGCCACTATGCCCCAAGAGCCCTAGAAGCCTGAACGTGAGCAAGTCTGGAGAAGGCCAGCTGGCTCCTGGCTCCTCTAAAGGGCACAGTGGTAGATGTTGTGGGGGTTTGGTGGGTATTTGCACACTGCTCTTGGTGAGGGGTCTGTGGAAGTGTTTCTCCTCATTTCCTAGAGGGGGATTCCTGCTCCTACTCCAAAGTCTGACAGTTTTTTGGCTAGATCTATGTGTCTTGTGCACTCTGTCTGACCCAATAAACCATCTCATATTCCATATCTATACAACTGTCATGGGAGGGACTGGTTGTCCCTTCCTCCAGCCATAGCTGAATGCAACCTGGATTTTAGGATATGCTCTCTCAGGTGGAGTGTGTGTGTGTGAGTCCATTCAGATTGGCAAGAAGAAAAACCGTATTTTCTTCCCTATTGTGTTTATATGAGTAAGAAATTAGCTTATATTTAAGAGGATAAAACAACGGCTCATTACGTTTATAAGAAAATGCTTAGGCTCCCCATCAGGAGAGAGTTCTCCTGAACAGGAAAGTTGCTGGCTAAGTGTTGGCCTTGAAGTCAGTCCCTATCCTCATTTAATTCTTCTGACTAGCTCAAGCTCTGCATACTGTGTTGCCAACTCCTTTAATGTGCTTGAGCTTTCCCAGGGGATATTAGGTCCCTAGAAACGAGGTGCATCCAGGTGCAAGTGTATGTTGCATCTCCACCCTTTAGAGAACGTAGCTGGCTGAATACTGGAATTCTGTCCTTAAAAAGAAACTGAGCGGTATGTGACAAATAGCCGACTTACTGCTCTCAACCTTGTCTGGCATCTGCATTGCTGCTTCCCAATACTGTGCAGGAAGATCTCTTACCTACGAGCCTTGTTTGTTCTGCAGTACTAATTGCAAGGAGGAAAATGGATTCCTACTATGCCTATGGGTGTCTTTACTCTCCAGAAGAGAGGCTTCTGTGAGACAGAAATGCTAGTTTTATTCCAACCAGCTTGAACACTGATATATTTTTAATATTAGGAAAATTAGTCTGAGAAAGCACTTCCAGGACTTACTTAATAGTTATAGCAGAGATTTTGTAATTAAAGCTAGAAGATCTTTTCCATTTCAAACTTGTTTTTGACCTTCTGAAAAGATAATGGCTCTAAAATTGCTGGTCAGGATTGAAGAAACTATACTGTCCATATATTTACAATTTCTGCATCAGACCACTCTAATACAGAATATATTTTGAATGTTCGAAAGTGTAGACAATGGAAAAAAAAGCTTTTCCTTTGAGAATGGTCTGCTTATCCTATCTTTTTAAAACACCTTACAGTGTTATATGTATTTTAAAATGTAATTTTGCTAATAGAAGAGCTACTAACATGATATATCTTATACATCTAATATGTGATATATGGGATGATCAGAGGGCTGGAGCACCTCTCCTGTGATGATAGGCTGAGAGAGTTGGGATTGCTCAGCCTGAAGAAGAGAAGACTCCAGAGAGACCTTATTGCAGCCTTCCAGTTCCTGAGGGGGGCCTACAGGAAAGGTGACAAAGGGCTCTTCATCAGGGAGTGTAGTGATGGATAAGGGTTTTAAAGAGGGTAGATTTAGATTAGCTATTGGGAAGAAATTCTTTACTGTGAGGGTGGTGAGACACTGGCACAGGTTGCCCAGGGAAGTTGTGGATGGTCCGTCCCAGGAAGAGTTCAAGGCCAGGTTGGACAGGGCTTTGGGCAACCGTGTGTAGTGGGAGGTGTCCATGCCCATGGCAGGTGGGTTGGACTGGATGATCTTTAAAATCCCTTCCAACACAAACCATTCTATGATTCAATGATATTGGGTTGTAGAGATGGCTTTTACCCAGCTGGAAAGAAGGAAGTTCAATTCTATAGAAATGTTTTCTGAATGGGATAAGACTTTATGGGCTATGTGAGAAGTCTTAAGCACCTTCTCCTTAACTTAGTTTTAATAATTAAAACTGCCTAGTCCTTTCCTCAAAAACACAGTTAATTTTTGGTTTAGTAGCATGGAAATATAAGGCATAGAGGAGAGAAGTGAGAAGAATTATACTTCAGAGAATGAAAATATCATCACAATTCCCAGTACTTCCTGGAATATCACTTCACAGTTGCTCAGTTGCCGAGCTTATGAAGCCAGAGCTGGCTTGAAGCACAGATCGCTTTAGTAACTCCATACTTTGACAAAAGTTGAGCCACAGAACTCTTCCCTGTCTTCCACCACCTGAGCCAGAGGTCAGGTCAACTAACATAAGAGTCCCATCTCCTCCAGAGTAGGGAAGGATGAGAAGGAGGGGTAATGTGAAGGGGTGTGAGAGTGGAGAAAAGAAGGTGCTGCAGACAAACCTAGCTAGGAAGGAAGGAGTGACATGCTCAGCGACTGCCTTATTCCTCCGTCCCAGACTTGTTCCTCAAGTCAGCCATGCCATAAATTGAAAAAACGACCACACAAATGCAATTACGTATCGAGTAGGACTGCAGGTAACATAAGATTGAACCTTGCCTTTCATCTTTTTCAGGCTTTCATTTATTCCACAAGTGTATAAATTTTCCAGACCTGTTAAAGATACGGTTTCTGCAAACAGGACCTCAACATATGTGTGTGTGTTATTAATGCATGCAAAAGCTTTAGGTATGATGATGACAACAATAAGCAGACTGACTTTTGTGACATGGGATTTGAACATACTGTGGTAGTCATAAAGTCCTTCAGAGAATCAGGATTTCAGAAACAAAGAAAAAAGGCCTCAGTAAACACAATTAAAGATGCAACCTTACACTTTATACTTATTTTGAATTGGGAGGGCTACTCACTAGAAGAATCTACAGTGCATTTAAGATTTGAAAGGAGTCAAACACACCACACATTTGTCACCTGATAAAAGCAAAGTCCACCTTTCACATTTTACAGAATAATAAGGGATCATGCTATTAAGTAACCTAGAATGAGTTTTCCAAATACAACTATGCCAGTGCAAATCCATAGTAACTATGTTCTGAGGTATAATAGAAGCAGTGATGGTAAAGTACTAATGGAAAAAATATTTTACAAATATGGGCAAATGAAATCTAATTATTCAGAATCGCTACATGAATCAGAAATAACATACTTTATTAAGAGGAAAAGTGCTGCTAACTTCTTCAATTTGCACACTACCAACTGTGCAAGGTATGATCTTATATATAGATGTAAACACTGTCTCACTGGTCTCAATGGGTCAAAATTCTTCAAATACTGGATTCTGCAAGATTAAAATTAAACACACACTCTTGGTA
>NW_010198308.1:0-3860 GCF_000695765.1 Mesitornis unicolor
ATATGGTATGGGATATCCCTTTGGTCAGCTATCCCAGCTGTATCCCCTCCCAACTTCTTATGCACTCCCACCCTACTTGCTGATGGGGTGGTGTGAGAAGCAGAAAGGGTCTTGACTCTGTTTAAGCACTGCTCAACAATAACTAAAATATCCTCATGTTAACAACACTGTTTTTAGCACAAATCCAATCCCAATACTAGCTACTATGAAGAAATTTAACTCTATCCTAGCCAAAACCAGCACACCTGCATCATCCCTTTTACCTTCTTTTAACATAGTCACTATATTAGCTTTCTTCCAGTTCTTTGGAACTCCCAAGTTTTATTGAGAGTCATAATTAGAGATCAAAAAGAGGTTCCAAAATGCTATTTTAAAAATCTGTATGCAAGTTATTCTGGCTTACTGATACAAATTACCTACTTTTATTACTGCTGTTTAAATTTCTCTAAAGTACGCCGTTAAGGGAAAGTATTTAATCTTTGTCCTATATGATAATTTTACCTATTTCCCCAGAATAGAGATATTTATTAAACATTTTTTAGAGCATTGTTAACAATTCTTACATCTCTCTCTTGTAATATCATTGTTAGAATTTGCCTTGCACTTACATTCAATTCTGTTGGCAAAAATTTCTCATTGTCGCATATATTTTCTTTAATTCCTAGATTTAATTAACAAAGCAATATTGTCTTCTCCTTTCTTATCGATACAATGCACTTTTTCGGCTGTTATAATTATTTTCACTTTCCCACTACACTAGTATGGTATTTTAACTATGTTTGAGTTTTGTCCTGATTGTGTTTTAAGTGTTAATTTATTGAATGTTTGTTAGCAACTCCTAATTCTTTATATTTCTGGGGAGTTGAGTCCTTTCCTCAAGAGCCTCGAGGGACTCAACGTTATTTTCAATTCTGTGAAAATCACTTTTTAAAAGCAGTAGCTAACTATAATATTGATCTGCCCACTTTTTGGGTTTTTTTTTATTACAAAAGCAATCAAATTAGGATCACTTGTAGGTTAATAAGAATTTTTAATTTTGTTGATCGATTTCATTTTTACTAGGATGAGATGTACTATGAAATTCCTTATATTTGACAGTCACTTTTCTGACTTAGAAAGTCAGGTGTTTGCACAAATTGAATGGTGTCATTTCAAACAAATATAGTTTTCTATATTTCTATTACTAATTTCAGTTCTGAATCTTTATCATGAACCTAAACTAATAAGCTCAGCGTGAATCAAATTAAGCATGCCTATAATTGAATTTTGAGCCAATTAATTTTTCTTTTACACCAGTGCAATGCTAATAGACAAAACCAAAATTTGAATGAAAAGGATAGCAAGCAAGACACATTTCAACACCAGGTTTCATTGGTGTTGATTACTTCTACACGTCTGAGAGTTGGTGTGTTAGTGGGGACCACTCAGCTTGTTGGATCTCCACCTAGGAGATCCTCATGTACTGTGTTACAACCTTTTTAAGGGCAGTTAATTTTACAGTACCAAGCTGCATTCGAAAAATATTTCTGATTCATATGTGGCTTTATCAGGAGTGCAAAGGACTGTAACCCCCGACCCTGTGTTTTGGCACTGGCTGGTGCAATGCATGCTTTGGGTTGTCACTGGGCATCTCACAGGCTACCAACTCCCCTTCCTACCCCCATCCCAATGCCAGTGGCATCTAGCCTGAGTTGAGGGCCTAAATCTTTGAAATGTTGTGTTAAGAAGCAATAATGCAAAAGCACAGGCTGTAGTCTATAAATAATTTTTGTTTGGCTTGCAGTAAATTGACCTTGTAACCCATCCTTGTTTATTCTTAAGCCAATATCTGGCAGAATTTCTATTAACAGTTGCTGATGAATCTCAGTTATCTTTACTAAATGCAGTAGACTTCAAAAGTAGCTGTTTTTTTTGAACTGCTGCTATCCCACCGGGAAGTTGAAATAAAAGGGAAATTAGCAAAGGTAGGATTTTTAGACTCTTATTTTGATAGAACAGCCTCACAAACAGGCACTGTATCATTACTGAGGGAACAAAATATTGAAACCAGTAGCCAGGAGCAAAGGAAGACAGGATTTTTTTAAGGTCAAACTATCCTTAAAACAATGCTGAATACAAAAATGCTTCTTAAGTGCTAGAGAATAGATATTAATGCTAGAAAGCAACTGGAAGGAACAAACTATCTTGAGATTTCTTCTATTCCAATACTATCAGTGTGATCTCCAAGAACAGGATTTCCAGTAAGAATCCAGATGCTGAAAGGTATAGAATGATGAGAGAAGGAAGAGCTGAGAAATATGGAACAATAACTGAGCAGAATAATGCATGATATTATAAGTGGGAAAAAACTAGAGTCAATGACCAAGTGACCATAGAAATAGTGTCTAGTACACAGTGGTCATGTAATATTCTCTCTTTTGGTTTCAGCTGCACCTATTTTACTCATACTGTCACCGAAATCAGGAAAAAAAAACCCTCTTAACACCAGTGTAGCATTAAGAAGCAGGCATTCTTTATTTGACATTGGGTGCATGGGGGTTTTATTCCATCCAAACACGCCCACCTAATGCCAGTTTTCTTGTCATATTTATACACAAAAGTTTCAGGATTAAGCAATCTAAGTTACAATGATTGCTATCAATTTAAATATAATTATAATACATTTAAATATCTGCTGAATCATTCCCAGCTCAAACTGCACTTACATACAAGGAGTCACTGGTGGACCCTAGTGGTTCTGAAGAGGCACTCTTGCTGGTCTTTCCATGAATTCTGAGTCTTTCTCCCATATATGGTCTTTCCTGGCCCTTAACTTTTATTTGTAGATTCCCCATGTTCCTTATCTTGATCTCAACCAGTGTTCTGCTGGTTTATCTGTAGTCCTTCAGAATGTACTAGGATGTATCAGTCACAGTTACAAAAATCATGTCCTTGAGTGCATTCTTGTTCAAGGCCCCTTATAACAATACTGTTTTTCTGGTTACTAAATCAATCCTTCACTAGCCAGTACAGACCAACTGGGATTTTCTTGTTGGTTTTAGGAATGAACTTTCCAACATGAGCAGCATTTTTTTCTAAGTAAAAAGCACCTACTGATATAGCTCTTTCTGTCCATACAACAAACCCTTGCTTTGACAGCTTTTAATGCCCGATAGACATAATTTAAATAATCACTTTACAAAGTAAAATTTAGCAATGTATCTTTTCCAGTAAACCTCTTTTTAAGCCTCTCCCTTGGGATGATTTAAGAACAATGTTTTAGGCTTCTCAAAAAGATGAAGAATAACTACTTTCAGTGGCACAGTGCAAGCTGTTAACACCTAGTTCATAAATCATCAGATGCGCCCATTAAGCCAGTAATAAGATTTCTTTTAACTTCAAGGGGCTTTGAGTTAAAAATTTAGTGTTGCTTTTAATTTTTCTATATACAAAAACAATAAATCATGTTTTTTTAGAGACAGTGACAGACATTTTAGGAAGACTAAATGCAGACATGCAAAGTTTTTATTCACAATTGCTCATTCATTTCAAACATGTTTTCTTTATTTCAAGTATTTCCAGATCATCTCAATTTTCTCATCACCTATGGAGTTCAAATGATTGCTACTTCCTGAAAACTTTGTATTTTAATAGCATCTTCCTCCCACTATCTGAGTGATACGGTTCATTAGAAAAAATCTGTACTGGTTATTTCAATATTACAATTATAATACTGAAATCATAAGGACAAAAGTATCAGTTAAGGTTCTGTTTGTAATGAAGATGTGCTTTCATTTCTACGCAGGGGTTCAGTTCAACCAACATCACTAGGAAAAATGTGCAGCTTTCTGAGGCAGATGAACTAGCAGGGTTCTGCTTGG
>NW_010198309.1:0-4763 GCF_000695765.1 Mesitornis unicolor
GGTTGGAAAAGACCTATAAGATCATCGAGTCTAACCATAAACCTAACACTGACAAGCCTACCACTAAACCATGACCCTAACCATTTTCCCTAATACACAATATAAACCTCCCCTGGTGCAACTTGAGGCTGCTTATTCTCGTCCTATCACTTGTTCCTCAGAAAACAGGCCGATGACCATCTCGCTACAAGCTCCTTTCAGGTGGTTGTAGAGGGCGATAAGGCCTCCCCTCAGTTTCCTCCAAGCTAAACAATCCCAGTTCCCTCAGCTGGTCCTCATAAGACTTGTGCAGTAAACCCTTCACCAGCTTTCTTGCCTTTCTCTACACACACTCCAGCATCTCAATGCCCTTTTAGTAGTAAGGGGTCCAAAACTGAACACAATATTCAAGATGTGGCTTCACCAGTGCCCTGTCCAGAAAGCCAACTGTGTCCCAGGCTGTATCCACATGCAGACCAGGATGCCATTGGCCTTCTTGGCCACCTGGGCACACTGCCGGCTCATATTCAGCAGTCAACCAGTACCTCCAGGTCCTTCTCCTCCACGCTGCTCTCCAGACACTCCTCCACAAGCCTGTAGCATTGCATGGGGATGTTGTGACCCGAGTATAGGACCTGGCACTTAGCCTTGTTGAATCTCATACAAATGGCCTTGGTCCATCGATCCAATCTGTTCAGGACCCTCTGTAGAGCCTTCCAACCCTCAAGAAGAACAACACTCATGCCCAACTGCATGTCGCCTGCGAACTTACTGAGGGTGCACTCGATCCCCTCGTCCAGGTTATTAATAAAGATGTTAAACAGAAGTGGCCCCAGTACTGAGCCCTGGGAAACACTTGTGACTGATCTCCAACTGGATTTAACTCCAGTCACCACCACTCTTTGAGCATGGCCATCCAGACAGTTTTTTACACAGCAAAGGATATGCTTGTCCAGGCCACATGCAGTCAGTTTCTCCAGCAGAATGTTATGGGAAACAGGGTCAAAGGCTTTACTAAAGTCCAGGTAAACAATATCCACAGCCTTTCACTCATCCACTAAGTGGGTCACCTTGTCATAGAAGGAGATCAGGTTAGTCATGCAGGATCTGCCTTTCATAATCCTGTGCTGACTGGGCCCAATCCCCTGGTTGTCCTGGACATGCCGAATTATTTGTTCTATGACCTTCCCTGGCACTGAGGTCAGATTGACAGGCTTGTGGTTTCCCAGATCCTCCCTCTGGCCCTTCTTGTAGATGGGCACCACATTTGCTAACCTCCTGTCAACTGGGACCTCACCTGTTAGCCAGGACTGCTGATAAATGATGGAAAGTGGCTTTTTGACGGGTGAGCACCTCTGCCAGATCTCTCAGTACCTTTGGGTGGATCCCATCCGGCCCCATAGACTTGTTGATGTCTAATTGGCAGCCCAGGTCACTAACCATTTGCTCTTGGATCATGGGAGCTTTGTTCTGCTCCCAGTCCCTGTTTTCCGGCTCAGGGGGCTGGGTACCTGGAGAACAGCTGACCTTACTATTAAAGACTGAGGCAAAGAAGGTATTAAGTACCTCAGCTTTTTCCTCATCCTTTGTCACTATGGTTCCCCCTGCATCCAGTAAAGGATGGAGATTTTCCTTGGCCCTCCTTTTGCTGTTAATATAACTATAGAAACATTTTTATTATCTTTCAAAAGATTAGCCAATTAAAGTTCTAGGTGGGCTTTTTTTTTTTCTAATTTTCTCCCTGCATGGCCTCGCTTCATCCTTGTAGTCCTCCTGAGTTGCCTGCCCCTTCTTCCAAAGGTCATAGACTTTCCTCGTTTTTCTGAGATCCAGCCAAAGCTCTCTGTTCAGTCAGGCCAGTCTTCTTCCCTGACGGGTTGTCTTTCAGCACATGGGGACGGCCTGTGCCTGCGCCTTTAAGATATCCTTCTTGAATAATGTCCAGCCTTCCTGGACTTCTTTGCCCTTCAGGACTGCCTCCCAAGAACTTCTGTCAACCAGGCTCCTAAACAGGCCAAAGTCTGTCCTTCGGGAGTCCAAGGTAGCAGTTCTGCTAACCTCCATTTCATGATCACTGTGCCCAAGACAACCTCCAACCATCACATCACCCCTAAGTCCTTCTCTGTTCACAAACAACAGATCCAGCAGGGCAACTTCCCTAGTTGGCTCACTCACCAAGTGTGTGTTTTGACACAGGGTATAGGCCGAGTTAACCTCAGTGACATCTCCAAGCTAGATGAACCATCGTCCTTGTCATTGCTCAATTCCACTTGCAGAGCCTCATACATATTATTTAAGGGCAACTGGGAAGGTGAGTAGTCACAGATGACACACACCTGTTGCACCGGGCAGGAACTTGTTGCCATTGCCCTCTGTCCCTTAAGTCAGCACGTTCTTCCAAGTGGAGAGAGGATAGAGAATCCTCTGTACCATGTGTCCTGTCTACCCGATGGGCCTGTCCCAGGGAAGGTAGGGTGTGGTTCCAGTAGTCTATCTCTCTCTGACTTCCTGATACTCCTCAAACTACTCACCTCCTCCCAAAGCTCTGTCTCTAAGCTGAAGAGTTCCTCTACCTGGGCACACCTCCCACAGGTGCGCTTACTACTGCCATTCAATACTGGCATAAGAGTAGGGCCTGCCGTGCAGCCTGACACCTGGGTAGCAGCATGTTCCCATCAGAGCTCTGTCTGGGAAGCTGCATCAGTCATGGCAGGTGCAGAGTTTAGAGCAGACATAGCCTTCTGCCAGGTTGATACCATTGCTCCCTTGTCGAGCTGGCAGAGCTACAGTGCCCTTCCTGCATGCCCTTCTGCATAAACTGCCACACCACGCCCTTGCTGATGTGCCACACTCTGATTGCTCACCCTGGTCATGGTGCTCCTGGTCACTAGTGCTCCCTAGGGGCTTCTTTTATACATGTGGGGGGGACTTGGCCACTGTTGCTCCTGGCCTTGCCCAGGTCTTGTCAGCAGCTGTTACATGAGAGGGGTCTTGGCAGCTCTCACGGTTCCCCCTGAGGTTACCCCAGTTTGGGAAACCCTGATGTACACCGCACTAGGGTGCTCTGATGTGGATCGTGCTGGCACTGGAGCTGCTCACCTTGTTGACTGAGTGCTAGTTTTGGTTACACTGCATTTGAATATCCTGCTGTTGCTCCTGGCCCCACCCAGGTCTCATCAGCCACTCTAGCGTGAGCTGCTGCTTGGTGGGTCTCTCCGCTCCCCCTGAGTTTCCCCTGGTTCAGAAACCCACTCTGTGCACTGCGCTAGAGTGCTCCCCTGCGGATCATGCTGGCAGTGCAGCTGCTCACCTCAGCAACTGAATATCTTGAAGGCATTAAGCTGATAAGTAAAATCTTGTTACATGAAGAAGTTTTATTAGCAGAACCAGATCACAGAAAGTTCAAAGAAATTTAGAAAATAGTACAAATTAAGCAGAGTAGCAATGGTCAGTACAATTTCTATATTTCATGGTGCAATGTAGAAAAGTTACTAAACATAGGGCCCAAATTAGAATTTTGATCTTACTACAGACTGTTACTAACAGGGAATCATATGATCAGAGAAATGTTATAAACCATTTTTACTCAATATTCAGACTATGAGGCACATTACTAAAGACAGAAGTTTTAAAGTACTTTCTGTATTCTTTCAAAAGCCATCATTCAGTTGTGAAATTAATTTTCTTAGGATTACAAATGTATTGTGTATACAAGGCAAGGTTTCGGTAGCGGACACACATACACACACATGACAACACCTGCAGGGGTGGCCTCTATGAGAAGAAGTCAGGGGCTGCCCTGTGTCAGACACAGCTGGTTCCAGCTGGCTAGGCAATGGCCCCACTGCAGGCCAAAGTTGAGACAATCTGTGAAGTTGGTGATGCCTTTGTGAAAACATATTTAAGAAAAGGCAAAAAAACACTGGACAGGCAGAGAAGGAGGGGGAAAAAAAGTGAAAAAAACCCCATGAGAAACAGGAGAGGAAACACCAAATTCAGAATAGGTATTCCATGGTGCTAGAGCAAATATCCACACTGCAGCCTGTGTAGGACCCATGATGGAGCAGTTAGATATTTCCTGAAGGAACTGTGGCCCATTAAGCATCCACAGAGAACTGGTGCCAGAAAAGAGTTTTCTTGACAGGACTGTCTCCCCTGGAAAGGCCCGTGCTGGAGCAGATTTTCCTGACAGGAACTGTGGCCTGTAGAGAATCCACGTCAGAGCAGGGGGAAAGTAAGTACAAGAGGGACGGAGCCACAGAGAGCAACCATTATATACAGACTGTAAACTCCCCTTTCCCAATTTCCCCTGAACCACCCTGGGGGTGGTGGGTGGTAGAGAAGTCTGGAGTGAAGGAGTGAAGTTGAACATGGAAAAGGGGGGAGGAAAGGTGTTGTTTTAATGTTTTTCTTCCTGTTTCTTACCACCTGAATCCATTTTAATTGGCAATGAATTAATTTTCCCCAAGTCAAGCCTGTTTTGCCTGTGACAGTAACTGGTAAACAATCTCCTTGTCTTTTTCTTGACCCATGAGCTTTCTCATCCTGTTTTCTCACCCTGCTCCACTGAGGAAGGGGAGTGAGCAGGTGGGTAGGAGTTTGGCCCATAGCCAAGTATAACTCACTACAAGAAGTTAGTTTAAGGTGTGATCAGAAATTCTCAAGGGATAAGCACAGTGGTAGTTAAACTGTAGATACAACCTCAAAGTCCTTGAACTGTCAACTATGAGAAACCTGGAGAGCATAAGAAAGATTTTATACTTATGCTGTTTTGTGCACTCTTT
>NW_010198309.1:4794-10274 GCF_000695765.1 Mesitornis unicolor
TGCACCAAGGGTGGAAAAGATGAGAGCCAAGAGACTAATGACTGATCTGACACAGATAGGGTTAGCTTCATATTCACAGAGATCATCACTACCCTTTGACACTGACAGAGCACCCAGAACTGCCCTTTTGCAGCTGAACTATAACCATGGGACCTCCTTCCAAAAGGGTCAAAGGTTAACTATCTCTTTAGATAAGAAGAGCTCAGAAGACTAATCCACACAGCTCATTTTATCACTTCCTCAGTTACTGGACCATGCCCTGATCCATCCTGTTGGCTCTTCCCTCCCCCATTAACTTCTGAAGCTAGTTTAGAATCTCCCCCATGGCCTTCAAGTGCCAGTAGACTCGTTCCTCTTTTTCTTTAAATGAGGAATGTAAAATTCATCATAACTAAATCAGCGACAAAGTATGCATTACTAATTCATGGTCTGCTGTAACAGCTCATAGTAGTATCAGCATAGATTTTAAAATAGTGATTCATATCCCACTTGTTTACTATAAACATGTCTACAACACTACTTAATGTTCATTTCAAAAGCATAAGCAATGAATATCAAGTAAAAACAAGTCTATGCTAGTCTCCGTCATTCTCAGAGAAGTCAGTGAGCAGCACACAAAGTCATCTTGGTTTGGTACAAAATAAAATCTTTACCAAACAATTCTTAAACAATTAAACTAGGCTAAATTAACGTAAAACTCAGTTGGGCACTTAAGTTAAATGCCTCAAAATCATGTGATTTAGGATCATGACTTAATATGCCCCATAAAAGCCTTTATGCTAAAAATTATACAACCTATAAAGACACAATAATAAAGACAAATCTAGCCACCCTCCAGTACAAAAGGCAACCCACCTCTGATAGTCTTCCCATCATACACTCCTTTCTCTGAGCGGTTGAAAAAGAACAAGAGAAATTAAATTTTAACTCTACCTGTCTCTAGAGAAATAAATGTTTATCTTTGCCTTGTAAGGAGATAGACAAGACTGAATAGTGAAGAGTTGGCGGAAGGAATTAGAGTAGTTTTACATCAGGTGTTGCATCTGGGAAACAGTTAATACTAATTCAAATGTTAATCACAGAAGATATTTCTGTCAGACAAATTTCTTTGGATTGATGCATGTTGTATATTACCACTATAGGACTTCATACTCAAAGTAGTAGCATTTTAATAAATTTCACCTTTTCCCAGCTTATTTTAGAGATCACCCACCAGATGTGCAGCCTGATGCAACATCTAGCTGTTAGATGCTAAGGTCAATCATGTCTAAGTTATTACCTCTATCTTCTCACATTTACTCATAGCAGCATTTAGCTGCTACTATTTCAAAATGTAGTCTAGTAATATATGCCATGAATGTATAGGATAAGCAAGTATCCTTCACACAAATAGCAGCCGCCTTATAGAAATACTTCAGTATGTTTTTTATTTTTTTAAAAAAAGGTGAAAAATCCTTTTCAAAACCTAAAGCTGTCATGAATCCTAGAGTACATGTGTCCAATTTCCAGCCTGCAACCTCTTGTCTCTAAATTATAAAGTAAATTACAGAATTGTATTGACAGGGTAATTTCCCTCAGAGTTACATTCAAAATTATGTTTAGAACTCTACCAACGGTGCATTCTTTCCCATTTTCCTCCCAAAAGAATTGAAGTCTGACTCTACACACATACACTGTCTGAATACTACTCCACATGATTTTCAAGAGCAAAATGACTGGAACAACACAGATACAGTTCTAGAATGGTACTTCCAGTTATTGATAACTATACTTTAGGAAATATATTCGAAACTTACTTGTGGGAAGTTCTTTTCTTCATCATGCTCGCAGATACTCCTGCATGACCTACAATATAAATTATGGAATTAATGAACAATAAAGTGTCAAGAAAATACATAATGTCATAAAGTTATCTTACAGAAAAGTTCTCTTTTTCAAGTAAAAAAAAAATTATACACTTCATGTTGTGATTGATCAATGAGCTCCTACAATGGAAGGAGGCTCTGAGGAGACAGGCAAGGACTATGTACTCATGAAGCTAAGTGAAGAAGTAGGGAGTGATTGATGACAACTGTTACAAAAAGTTGAATTTAACACAAAGGAGATGGGAGGTAGTCTTTGTTCTAGATAAATGGCTTACAACAGTTAAGGGAATCAAATGGCTGTGTAACTGCCCTTGAGTTGATAATAAACTGCAAATACGTATCTTCCTGAGTTGGCAAGGCTAGGATGGGTGGGTGTATACATGGCTCAGCCAAACTGAGTATAAAAACTCAGTATAGAGCCAAAATCAAGTATAAAGACTCAGTAAAGTGTATACTGTATACAACTAACAGAAATAAAGTGTATACTGTATACAACTAACAGAAAGAACTTTGAAGAGAGCAACAGGTTTGAGCTGGTTTCAACTCATATATTCCTTCCCAATGATTGGGGATGCCCAGCATCGTGCTGAAGACCAGTAATGAAAAGCATATTTGTATTGTGATTTGACTGTATATTGCAACTGCTATACTCTGCTAAATGTAACTTGTACTTGTACTGTGATTTAAGTAAATTGCTGTATCATTCTGCTAAATCAAAGTCCCATGTAATGTCAAATAACTTCAAAAAACTAAAGCTGGTATTAAACATTAAACCTTCTACATATGGAATATCTAAAAGAACCCAGTCAGAGAGTGTTTGACATATGTATGTTACCAATAAAAAAACCCCTCATGTATCTGTAGAAACATGTTCAGAATTTAATCTATGGATGTTTAAATTCACACCTACAGAGAAATAATTAATTGAGGTTTCTCTACGGTTCCAAACAAATTCTTTAACTTTAACATTATGTACATGTTCTAACCATAGCTTTGGCATATGTATTTTGAAAATCAATTTTCATAATAGCAGTAATGTCACACAAGAGTTATGCACTGAAAGTGCAATTAACCTTAAAAGTTTTCATAAATATTTTAATATTTAGATTTTCAGTTGGAGAAATAAAGAAGACATATCAAGTGACAGAAATGGCAGAATTAAAATAAGACTACATTCATCTTGTTTCCAACACTCAAGCTTGTACTGAATCCATGGGAATATGCATCTCCAGTTTTAACAACAGCTAGAATTTTAAGTTTTAAAAAATTAGTCCCTCCATGTGAATAGCTACAGTAAAGAACAAATTTGCAATTTTTGACTATTAAATGACCAAGTAAATAGAACTTCCCTTTGAACATGTTTATAAGAATTATCACCTAGACATTAAAATAAAAGATATCACAAAAAGTATGAATAGAAAACAAATAGACTTTGGGAATTGACTGTAACCACTAAAGAAGCATTCTCATAATATCCTATCCCTTATTTATATGAGGAAAAAGGTTTAAAAACATACTATTAAAAAAGAAATATGTTCTCACAATGTAAAAGAACATGAACGCACAGATTTCATGTTTTCCATTACTGATTGATGAGACAAAGTAAAATTTAAGTAAATCAGCTGAAGTAGTTAAAACACTATAGAAAAAAACACCCACATATTCAGCAAAAAAGCAGGATAGTTCAGAACAAAACTTGTTTTCTGTCCTTTTCTCAGAGAATCTGAACTGTATTATACAGTGCAACGCATTTAGCCTTCCAAAACAAAAGGAACTCTACAGGTACACATCTTCATTAAGGTTTGGTTCCACTTGCAGAGCTTCATATCTGTTATGCAAGGGAACCTGTGAGGCTGAGGTTGTCACAGGGGAGACACCTGCTGCACTGGGCAGGAACTTGCTGCCATTTCCCCACGTCTCCTGAATTTCTCTCTTCAGCTGGGTGGAGAGAGGACAGGAAGTCCTCCACTGCATGAGTCATGCCTGCCTATTGGGTCTGAGACAGGGAGGATAAGGTGTTGTACTGTCTGAATACATTAATGTCTCAAGGAAATGTAAACACCTATAAAACGCATCTCAGCTTAAACTGTGTAGCACTTCACATCCTCAGAAATTATAACAGGAGTTCACTGAACAGTGAATATTTCTCTCCCCTATAGCAGTTATAAATAGGGAGATGGAACAACATGAAATCCTTATGTTTAACATCTTTTAGTTTTACCCTTACAGAGTAAGGCCAAAACCAAAATTATCCAAGGAGTCTGCCTGCCTAAATCTATCTTTATTCACACAAATTAGCTCAGCAATATAGCTTTTCCAATGTAAATTAAAAAAAACCCCACAAGGACTCTACAAACTACTTTTATGGTCCAAGTTCAATAGCATCCAGATGTTTGGAAATGTATCTAAACTTCAAAGGGGGGGGGTGGGTGTGTGTTTAAGATGTCAAGAGTACAACTTTATTTCTCACTCTGGAAAGCATTTTCATTACTACTAAAGCAGTACACCAATAAGCCTTGCAATCATTAGCGAGGATTTTGAAATAAAGACAAGTCCAATAACAAAGCATCAGAAACAAATAAATCAAGATGTTTGGAATTGTATCTAAACTTCAAAGGGTGTGTGTGTGTGTGTGTGTGTGTGTGTTTAAAATGTCAAGAGTACAACTTTATTTCTCACTCTGGAAAGCATTTTCATTACTACTAAAGCAGTACACCAATAAGCCTTGCAATCATTAGCGAGGATTTTGAAATAAAGACAAGTCCAATAACAAAGCATCAGAAACAAAGTGCTTCCACAGTTCAAGCACATGTAACAAAGCTTGTTACAGCTCTTGCATTACTGGAGTAGTTAAACATACAACACACCAAACCTCCCTGCCTGATCCCCTTTCAGTCACAGGAAAACTAATGTCAGAGAGTATCTGGTCTCCAAGTACGTAATAACACAAGTACAATTTAACTCAGGGCAGACAGAAGCTTTATTAACTATGATTATAGTGAGAGAATTTTCAGGTAGCATTTCCCCCTCTGCTCCCATGTTCTCTGACAAGCGGTTGCAGAGACCTCACATATATACTGTTAAAAAGAAAGGAAAGAGGTGAGAAAAATCATTCTAATGTTAACAAAGTCAGGAGTGCATTCTTGGGAAGAATGGACCGCAGACAATAATTTATATTAATAAAGACAAGTACTCATGCCTGGGAGAGTAGCTTGTTAACTGCCACATTTGACACTATGGAGAGATGGCTCTTAGTGGAGCCTCTAGGAGTGGCATATCCAGTATTATCCTAGAATCATAGAATCATTAAGGTTGGAAGAGACCTACAAGATCATCAAGTTCAACCATCAACCTAACACCACCATGCCCACTAAACCATGTCCTGAAGTGGCATATATATGTTTTTTTAACACCTCCAGGGATGGTGACTCCACCACCACTCTGGGCAGCCCATTCCAATGCTTGACTACTCTTTCAGTAAAGAAAGTTTTCCTAATATCCAATCTAAATCTCCCCTGGAGCAACTTGAAGCCATTTCCCCTTGTTCTATCACTAGTTATTTGGGAGAAGACACCTACACAAAACTCGCTACAACCTCCTTTCAGGTGGTTGTAG
>NW_010198310.1:0-70268 GCF_000695765.1 Mesitornis unicolor
GCTCGGGGCAGCCGCCGGGCGGCTCTGCTCGCTCTGGCCCCCGGCCTCGGCGGACCGGCCCGCTGTCTCGGAGGAGGTGTACGTAGACACACATACACACGTATGTCTGCGTGTCCGTGTGTGAGATTTTACACGTATTTATCTGTGTATGTGCGTGTATGTTTCTGGTGACTGAATTATTATTCTCATCTTCACTGCCAGCTGTGCAGCTCGCTGTAGTTTCTGAGTGTATCCGGATTTTGTCAGTGCTGGGCAGTGTGACAAATGTTTCTGTGCAGTTAAGTATAACTTTCTTGAGGTGCGGTTTTTTTATCCTTTTCTTTCTTTTCCTTTTTTTTTCCTTTTTTTTTTCTCTCCTTTCCTCCTTTGGAGAGAGGCAGGCTCACCTTTGAAGATTTTTTTTATTCGATTTCTCTCAGATGTATTGAAAGGTCTCTCGGGATACAAGTGCTTGTGTTGCGTCTGTGTGTGTGTAATGTACACAGGTGTTTTTAAATCACTTAGTGGTAATTTTCAAAGCACAGTGCAAAAACAATGTTTCCATTTTGCCAGCAAGGCTGTGCACTGTATTTGATGCATGACTTTGAATTATGTGCTGTCAGACACCTGTTACTTAATCCTGTTTATCTTTTCTAGTTGCAGCTATCCAGCCACTGTCTTATTTTTTTTTAAATTTCTGTAAATATTCTTTTATGCTGGCATCTAGTAGAATCCCAGGAATCTAATGTATCTGTGAGGTATATAATGTGTGTTTGTTAGGTAATACTTTCTGAAAGAGAGATTATTTTGGAAAGTTACAGAATAATCTTTATCTCTGGGGGAGTTTATATAATGTTAGAGTGTCCATGGGGATGCATCTGTAAGGAAGACAGGCAGTAGGGGCCACAGAAAATCGAAGTCTTGCACAGTGTAAATTTTCAGTAAAGTGTGCATCATGTTCTCTTAATACGTAAATAATGCTCTTGTTTTCAAACTTCACTTAATGTGTTGCACCATGCAATTTTGAGTTTAATAATTTGAGTTAATGAGAAACCTAGAGAAAATGTCGCATCTCTGATTCCACAGGAGGATGGAGCTGATTCTTTCATAACATGTTTGTGTTGATGGTTGTATTCTGTAGTTTACCTGAGCAGTTTTAGCAGGCTGATGATGTTAGTTGCTTGATGTTATTTTCTCTAACTTCTGAAAGTGTAGCATCAACAGTATTTGTAAGCTTTCCCCAGATCAAGGGTACCTAATATTGCTAGGTACCACAAAATATTTATTGTTATATAGAGCTGAGCAAACTTGTATTATACAGAAACAGTTTATAATTATGAGTTGGGAACAGATTTATTCCTCTTGGCAACTGATAACTTCATAAAGTAATTAAATTACATATTTCAGGGATGAGAATTCTTTTCCACAACTGTTAATAGCACTCTTCCTTCAAATGTCAGTTTTGATTAATCTCTTGATGATATCACTAAAACCCAGGTATTAATATGAAAAGCAAACCTCTGTTGAAAATACAACTGCACATAGCTGTCAAAATAAAACTTTAAGATCTGATTTGATTGCTGGATGCGGATATGTATTTGGTAGAGTAACAATGCCTTTTTTTAATAGACATGTGCCCACGCATAAGAGCTTTGTTCTAAAACTGCTTTTTCTGTCGTGAATTTATGCATAACCTACACTCTCAGCTTTTTCTTAGCATGCAGGGAAGAAAGAACCTTGAGGAGGAAGAGAGAAAGACCAAAAGAGAGAGGAGAGAGAATTTGTATGAATTTCCCTTACTCACAGAGGAAATACCTCTTTGTGATGCATTGCCCAAAAATCACTGGTTGTGTTCCGCTTTCACCTTTTCTAAAATAATGGCAAGTTATTTTAGCTTGATATACACTGCTGACTTCTGTTGCAGACTTTGCCCATTTGTTCCAGTAATAGCTGGCTGTGATGATGAACTTGGGGCTATGCTGTGAGTCTGTCAAGTATTTGTTACAGCTCTGTAGGAACTGATGGCTTTGTTTTCACCAGATCTACATGCACTGTGTTGAAAACTTGTAGGGTATCATTTCCATGCTTACTGTCATGACTGGGTTTTTTTTGGTTTGGTTTTTTTTTTTTCATTTTTTAACTTCTTGTTTTTTGTGGTCTACTTGCATTGTTCAGTGGTTTACTTTCCTTGGTGGTTTTAACAGCTCAATTGCTATTCCATGCTGTTCATAATCTGCCAAAGACTGAAGTTTGAAACTGCCGTTTTAATATTTTTCTTAAAATAAAATTAATCCATTTTCTAGGGGAAAGGGATGAAGGAATACATATCAGAATTTAAAAGATGAGAACAAAAACTTGATGCAGGCATCTTACCAAAGAGTAGCTAGCTGTGAAAACTGATACCTCATTGATTTTGGAGAAGGCTGTTTTCCTCTGTAGTTTCAATCATCTGTCCCATTAGATTTGGGATATTGTTTTATATTAGTTTAGAAGTGAAATTTTCAAAATCATAAAATTTCTGGTTGCTTGTAGGTGGAAATCATCAAGCTTTATTTGAAGGATGGCTAATGAATAGCCTGGGCTTAGTTCCATTCTCTAATAAATAGGTGCATTGTGCTACTTCAAAAATTGCAAAATTAATGGCTTGAGTTCATTTACTGATTTTGCAAGATATGTAATACATCCATTTTTGGGAACTCTTTGATGTCTGCAGAAGTTGCACGTAGTGGAGATGTTTAGGACCCAGACTATTAATTCTTCAAAAGTTTTTTTGATTATGCTGTTTAGGACATCTTAATCTTGTGAAAGATGTGTGCTTAACACCACATCAAAATTACCTAAGTGCATACATTAAAGGCTCAGATAAAATTTATTTGGTGGGACTTTCTGAGGGCAGGCTTTGTGGTCCTCTTGCTGCTGCAGGAAAAGTGTGTGTTGACTGACTTTGTTGTGTGATTTTTGGACTTTGTGTTCCCAAAGATCTGACCTGTAGAGGGTTTGAATATATGGGATGGCAGTGGTATAAATACTGAAAATACCGTTCTTTGACATTAAACAGCCTGCTTTGCTTATGTTCTAGCCTTGTGAGCACTAAGCTATGAAAATCTATTATGTTGGTCTTCACCCATCCTCTTATGTTCGTGGTTTCTGGCTTGTGAAAGTGTGGAAGAAGACAGATTGCCAGCCATTCTGGAATTAATTAATTATGTCTGGTAGAAGCTTCTGTGTTCCAGGAAGACATGCCGATGTACCTGAGTGCCTGGAGTAGGGCTACAACATGGGGAAGAATATCAGAACAGCCCTTTTGCAGTTGTCCTCACAGCACTAATGCTGGAACTCTCTAGTTTTCAGGGCAAGAAGCTCCTGAGTGATTTATGTGAGGCATAGAAATGGTGCAGCACAACTGTGGCTTTAGAGATTCCTCTCCAGCAGATTTCTAGATGATGAGTTGTTGATCTTTTCTCTTTGAGGTTGTCCCTGCTGGGATCTTGGAGGAAAATCAATACTTACATCCACTCCTTTTGAAGATCTACATCAGCTTATATAAGGTAGTGAAGTGCTGTGGTTTCTTTTGTCATTTTGGCTATACAAGTCATTCTAGGTATCATCCACTGAATGAAGAACTCATTAAAGCTGTACCTGTGCAACAGCGAAAGAATCTTGATTTTTTAAGAAGAATGTAACAAAACTTTCTTCCTTTCTACTTAAGAGCCCAGCCCTTAGATAGACTGTTACAAAGTTACTGTCTTGTTTGCCTTGTTACTAGGCTTGAATGAATGGTGTTTGTGAATGGTTCTGATGTTTCATTTCACCTTTGGAGTTCTAAGAAGCACCAGTCTTTCTGTGGGAAGGAACCTGTTCGTGAGGAGTAGTGCAGGTGTCACTGAAAGGTTAGGTTGCCTTAATGTAGTGTATCCGCTCATGAAAAGCGAGAAATACAAAGTCTCCAGCTTTTAGGGCCACTTGCCTCGTTCATGATATAGGTTTCTGTGGCAGATGAGGCTATTATTTTGATCCCTCTGCTGCTTCCCATTCTTTTCCCCTGCCAGTTACTGTTTTTGAGCGCAGTCTTGATCCTGTCCCACCAATGGCTAATAGCTGGTTGTAGGACAGACAGCATAGAAAACAAAGACCATAGGGCACGGAGCAGTCTCACTTGTCCTCCCCAGTTTAATGACCAACTCATTAAATGAGTAGATGAATCCATAATCTGACTTTCTGCAATTGCTGCAAGCTGTCTGATAGAAAAGCTATTCCATAACCAGTAAGTGGTCCTAGTTCCTGACATTGTGTGTCTCATCTTTTTTTATAATAGCAAGAGATCAAAACTTGATTAAGTAGGTGATTGGCAGCTGACATACCTCTAAAATTAGGGCCTTGCTTTCCACTTTATATGGAAGCTGTTATTGAACCACCATGACACCCTACACCTAGACAGTTAAGGGTCCCTTGCTTTTGGTCTTTTCTCAAATTAAGAACTGATGTCTTTAGCCAGTAACTGAGAGCTTTAGGCAAATGAGATGAGACAGTCTGTTTGGAATGGGGTGTGTTATAAGGTCTGTGAGTAGAGTTCTTGAAATTACTATTGCTGAAGTAACCACACAGCTCTGCGCTCTCATTTCTGAAGAAGCTGGCTCTATTCAATTGACTTTTTGGGGCTCCAACATTGTAAATTTGTGAGCTAACCTTGCAACTGGCTATTTTAGAAGACCATGAGAAGATGCATAATATTACAGATGCTATGTTCAAGAGTAGCTGTTCAAACTGAATACTCTATGTTGTTCCTTTTTGGATGTTGTACTGAGAGATCATTTACTTGACAAGTTTTAATCTAGGTTTGGTGTTCGTATTCTGTTGTTTTTATGTGTAATACCATCTCAAAGTATGAAGAGATAAAACATTTACAGATGTCATCCACCTATCAAAGTTACATAAAAGCACTTTATATCTGCAGTTGATCTAGCAATATGCCATCTGAGATAATACAAGTTCAACTTCAGAAATGTTTGCATGCACTTTGGTAAGGAGGAAATGGGTATGAAAAAGGTATTAAAGAGCTGGCTATTTAGTCTTGAAGTTACAGATGGATTTCCTTTTCTAACAATTTCTGTATTGAACTTGAGCACACATGCTCCTGCAGACTGGAAGCAATCAATCAGAAGGTTAGTGTCTAATAAAGAGGGCAAAAAGAGTAAGGACTTGAAAGGTTAATAATAAGCATCTGTTGGATTCCAGTGATCTTGAGTTTCTGTGCTCCTGTGAACAGTGTGATGTTGTGGAAAACTGCAAGTAATAAAGAAGGTCTTGTGAGATATAAGCTGTGTTTTTTGAACAAGATAGGTTGGATGAAAGAGCTTCTCATAACAAAGTGGTAGTTTTTCCTCCTTGATCTTTTAGACCATTCCAAAACTCTATGGGGTTTTCTGTTTCCATTTTTCACCTCCTTGAACATATTTCTTTCCAATGTCTGAAATTGCCATGTCTGTCATGTTTGTTTCTTGGCTTTCCTTCCTAAGCTTGTGAAGATGTTCGTTGTTGATGTTGCTGTATGTGCTATACTTGTTGTACGTACAGATCTTCCTACTCTCCTCTTTAGCTGAGGCTGTATTCTAGGTCCAGGATGCTTGCCACTATCTCTGTACTGCTGCTGCAGCTGCTAAAAGGAAACATAGAGAGGAGGGGAATTGATAACTGGAGTAAGAGCTTATTTGTTTTGAAATACACAAATTAGGATAGAAGTTCTTTTTAAAAAAAAAAATCAAAACTAAACCAAAACAGGCCCAAGCAAAGAAAACGAAACAACAGTTTTAAATATTGATACCTTCATGCAAGTTGCTTCTTTCTATTTACATGTACATTATAAGAACAGCTTAATCTAATTCTTACAGGATTCCCTCAGAAAAGAGTGTGGAGATGGAGGATGAATGCCTTTTTGGGATGTATGAAATAGAGCCATGGACTGGTTACTCTGGCAGGGCTAACGTGATCTGTTGAACCAGACAGAATTGGTATAAGCTTTTGCATGAAGGATTCTGATTGAGGAAGAAAAAGCCTTTTAGAAGAAGCATGAGGAGGGATGTGGCAAGAAGCTGGTGAATTCAGGGTAGGTTTATTTTCAGAGATGACACTGAAGCATATCTCTGTTTAAGGAGAGGTTGGGTGGCACAGTGTGGTGATGAAATGGACTGTGTATTGTATTGCTCCTAAACCTTGACTGCAAGGCAGACAGGGGCTGTTGAATGATTTTTATTTTTTTTTATTTCCCTAGATATAGTTTTTGAGGATTGGGTCAGATTTATTGGGCTCTGTGCTGGATTCAGAGAGCTGTACTGTGTGTCTGATATCAGCAAAAAATAGACTGAGTAATTATTGCTTTCTCATCTTTCAGTCTGTCTTATTTGTGCACCACTTCCCGAGCAAAATATGCTTAAGAATAATTGGCATACATTAAATGACAAGGGAAGATGGAATGTGATTGCAGGTATATCGGAGCAGCTTGCAAATTAGGTGCTGCAGTCTGACATAAGAGCTGTTAGTCACAGGTAATGTGAATACTTCGGCATCACTGCTCAGCGTGTAATTTTCACATTGGAAATCTCCTGTATCCCTGCGTGGTGCAGGGGAGCTCTTGGAAATTCCCCTCGGCTCGTCTGCCATCCCTCACATGATGCACTTATCTGTTTCCATTGGTGAATTCCCTTGCTGGAGCAGAAGGTGGGGGTTTCTGGGGGTGGGGAGGAGAGGAAGGCAGAGATGTGACCTGGGAGAATAATTGAAGGCTCAAATAGGGCACTGAGTGGGGAGGGGATTCAGCAGCTGCTGCTTGTCCTAGGGGGTGGTGGGGCACAGCAGCTGCGGCTGTGAGACCCTGGCAGGCTCTTCTGCTTGCTCTAAAGCTACGAGAAGTAGCTCCTGCTGCACATGTATGCTTACCCTGGGGAAGGACTGATGTTCCTGTAAACTCTCGGCTGCAACTGAACTGATACAGTGCTTTATTTTTTTTTTTTCAAAGTTCTTCAAATCTGGCAGTATCTAGTGGAATCTGACGTTTTTTTCCTGATGCTCTGGTTTTCAGCTATGAAATACATAGTGGCTTTTCGTTGACACGTGACTATAGCAGGTAGATAATGTCTGAGAAGACCTTGGCCCAGGTCAGAACAAAACGGACAGAGCTGCACAGGTTGCTGCTTTGCTTCTTCATTATAATTTTGCTAACCTTAAGCAGACCCTCATCTACTTGGATACATCCTAAAGGATTATAATATGTTTGGCCCTGCATGCTTTTTTGTTGTTGTTCTTTTTCTCTTTAGAGTGAGAAAGCATTGGAATCTGCACAAATGCCTAGCATGGCAAACAGGTGCTGATAAAATGGTCTCCTTTAGGATACCCTAATGAGAACATAAGGTTAACTTTGAAAAGTCATACAAAACCAGATTGTAACTGTGTGCCATTTTTTGTCTGTGTCTTTATACAGGAAAATGTCTTACAGTTAAATTAGTCTTTGCATCAGGTAATGGGAGTATCTGCACTGCTTTTATGGGTATGATTGCCATCTCTTCTCGTGTTGAATTAATGAAGACTGAGGCCTTGTAAGAAGCATATGGTGCTGAACTGGACTTGCCCCAAAGAGAGTTAAAGAGTTGGTGTAGTGCTGGTGATCTTGGTAACCTGTGTTGGTACATCACCATTCCTGATGGTTTTTAAAAGACATTTAGATGTGGCACTTAGGGACACGCTTTAGTGGTGGACTTGGCAATGCTAGGTTAACAGTTGGACTCAATCTTAAAGGTCTTTTCCAACCTAAACAATTCTATGATTGTGCACGTAGGAGTGAGTACCCCAAAAGTCTCCTTTGCGAGCTTAGCTGTTAATTATGTTTGCACCGAAAAAGAAAGACAGCTTAGTTTTCTGGACAGAGCTGGTAGTAAATATGCATAGGTGCTTACATGGATAGGAAAAAGAAACAGCAGTATCAGTCTTCTGCATTTTGCTTTTCTCTTTCTAGAGAGGTCTGTGATTATTATTATGGAGAAGTGTTGAGTGCTGTTGTTCCTATTGCATGTTTTTGTTAGGTTGGTGTGGAAAATAGAAATCATTATTTTCTGCTAGTCTGGTTGAGTTTATTTAGAAGGATTCTTATTAATGAAGTCAGTACTGCAAAATTGTGGTCCCTGTGTGGATAGGGGAATCACAGCTCACTTAGACCTTTATCTGGTAGTCCAGATAGCATATGAAATCTTAATCACTGTTTCTCTGCTGCATCTTCATTTCAGTGCTGATCCTTTCACTGAATTGCAGACTCAGAAAAAAGAAAATGTGTTGGGTTTTGGCTATGGTGACAGTCTACCAGTTGATTTATTCAGGGTGTGGGGCTTTGATTGTAGTGTTTTGGGTTTTTTGTTTTTAAAGGCAGATAAATGATGCTCACCAAGTTTTGTGCAGATCCCTGTGTGCTAGTTTCCAACAGCTTTCCTATGGTGAACCTAAAGCCTTGTGTAATGTAAGTGCATTTCCAGATGTGTGAAAATACAGAGTATGTTTGCAGTAGTTCTTTTGCTGTACAAACACGTTTATTTTGTAAATGCTTCTTGCATTTAAAACACGAGGTGAAAGCAATACTTAGATGAGTAGCTGTGAATTGACATGAGGTAGACTACTTCTAAAAAAAAAAGTGAGCTTTATCGCTGAGATTTTTTTATTACGATCTTTGTGACACTTCAGTTTTCAAAACTAAATCAACAGAATCAATCTGTAAAAAGTACAGTTATATATCTTTGATTTAGTTACTGTCAGTTAAATAAAATGCCCTGTAATCTTAAATGATCTCATCCTGATTTCATTTCTAATTTATCTTTGAAAAGACACTGCTCACTTTAATTTAGTATAACCTCCTCCCCTTCCCACAGTAGAACTGAAGATGAATATTGTGAAAACAAAGCTCTCAGATATTTGGTATGTTAAAAACTTCTATTGAATTGATCTGAAATTATGCAGAAAGATATATAGGTAGTTCTTCAGCTAATTCTGAATCATCAGATGTTTGATACAGTGAATAGTTTTTCTGTGATTCAGGTGCTGAGTAATGTGGTGATTGGTGTTTTTGAAAACTGGAAAACAGATTTTGAAATTCACAGGTGGAAATGGCAGAGGGAATTGCATTGCTGTGTTAACCGTTGCATTACATGGTTTTAAGAAGTTGGCTCCATCCCATTGTAATTTAGTGTCAGAATGTTCTCTGCATATTTTCATGAATTTTCATTCTTTTTTCTTAAATGAATTGTTTTCTTTACAGAACACAATCTTAGTACAAAAAAAATGAGTGATTTTTCCAGTCATGTAAAATTACGTTAGCCTTTTTGTGGGCTTAGTTTTTGAATTCTTTAGGGTTTTTTTGTATTCCCTTAATAAAGGCTGATGATATCTGAAAGAAGAACCCCTGCCTTTAGCAGCATTTAAATACTCATGAAGGTCTGAAATGTTAACCAGAACTTGGATTGCAAAGGTATTGCTTTGCCTGGTTCATCTGAAAGATCTGTGGAAGTATTTCTTCAAGGTGTTAGAGGTAGTAATTATCAGAGTAGGCTGTCAGTTTTGTTAAAAGCTGTAAAGCTCTATAGAATCATAGAATGGTTTGGGTTGGAAGGGACCTTTTAAGATCATCCAGTTTCACCTCCCCTGCCACGGGCAGAGACACCGCCCACTAGACCAGGTTGCTCAGAGCCCTGTCCAACCTGGCCTTGAACACCTCCAGGGAGGGGACATCCACAGCTTCCTTGGGCAACCTGTGCCAGTGTCTCACCATCCTCAAAGTGAAGAATTTCTTACTTATATCTAATCTAAATCTACCATATACCTAAAAGTTGTAAAATTGTAGACCGATGGAATTTCTTAGGTGAAGTACATTAAAAAGTAATTGATAATTTAAATGATAATTGCCTTTCTTGTAATATTGCTTAATTTGATAAACCATTACATGGAATCCCTCAGTTACTAAGAAGCTGACTCATTTCAATTAAAAAGAAGGTGCTTCTGTACACATGAAGTACAAATAAATTTATGTCTGTCTTTCTCCCCCCCCTCCCCCCCCAGAAATTGAAGAGAAGAGAATACTTCTTAGTTAACTTTAAATCATGTAAAGGAATTCTTATTTAAAGATGTCTATAAGTGGATGAATCTTTTTTTCTCCACGTCTTCATGCTGTCAACAAGTTTTAGAAACTAAAGAATGCTGTCTTAAAGGTATTGGAAGGGCATGTTTTGCTCAGCTGAGTAGTCTTCAGTTCAGCTGGTAATTAGCTCATCTCTTAATGACTGAAACAATTTTAAAAGTTGGCTCTTCATGTTCAGCAGTGTGTTACCAAGCACGGGTGTTACAGGCTTGTAACCTAAGTCAATTTGAGTCTTGTATTCGTCTCAAAATCACTTTGCGCCTCATCAGAGGCTTTTCGGAAAGTTGTTGCAATTTATCTCTTATCTCTAGCTGCAGTACTATTGTGACTGGCTTTATGCATCTGCAGTTTTAACAAGCAAGATTCATGTGCCAAAACTGTGTGTGTCCACTTACTGGTGTATTCCTTTCATTGTTAAAAGGGAAAATAATAATAGAAAAAAATACTGTGTGAGGCATACATCACTGGAGATGTGGTTTGTTTTGCTCTCATGGTTAGATTTGGTGTTCTTTGAAGAACTGATGTGAAGCAGGGTATATAAACTTTACTGTTTCTTTCATTCTTGTTTGGGCTTGATATGGTAAGGAGCTCCCTAGATCATGTCTAGCTCTGTGCTGCTGGTATTGCTTTCTTGTTTTGGTCTTGCAGACCACTACATTTTTCCTTTTCTTGTGACTTCACGTGTTTAAAATGAGATTTTATCATCACCTTCCAAGCTGTTAGTAGAGCCTGAGTGATGCTTGTTTGCAGTGTTTTGACATCCTTTATGAGCAGTGCTGTAGTTGTTGTTTATTATTATTTTGTACCAGTCTATTCATTGCCTCTAAAAAGTTGGCAGTTGCTTAACACTCAGAAGCAAAGCAGAAGACAGGGAGTGAAGCAGGGGAAAAAAAACCTAAACAACAAAAACCAAAAGGCAATTCTAGCTGGTAGATAATGGAATAGCTTCTGGTTTTTGTTTTGTTTGGTTTTTGTGTTTTGTGGTTTTTTTTAATCTTGAAATTTGATCTAACAAAAGAAAGCTAACAAGAATCTAAGTAGTGTCAGGCATTACTTGCCAGGAGGTATGATATCTGTGAGAAATAAAACTGAATTGAATACATCATGCTGCAACTGCACAATCCTAGCCCTTCGGAGCCTGAAACCCAAAGCTAGTTTGTGAGATCAGCTGTCAACGACTGCACTTTTTCACAATGGAGAGGAATTGCTGGAACTGTAGGTGAGTCTAGTGAGGCTGATACAGTTTCTTCAGAATTGATTTGTAGCTCGGTTTCAGCAGAGCAAGGAGTGGCTGTTAGGACACATTTGACCCTGTAGCGAGCGTGGTAGTGTTACTGGGTTAGAATATGTAACCTTTTGTGACACAGGGGATATAGGGGCCCAGCCTGAAGGCTCATTCGCTCTTTGATATTGTTTTGGTAATTCTACCATCTAGTTCCCTTCTCTTCTCCCCCCATCTCTTGGGTATAGGCTGTAGTGGACTTTTAAAATTAGATTTCTTTATTCTAAATCAGAATTTGGGTTAAATGCAGTAAGGTACACACACAACCACCCTAAGTGTTCTGATTGTGCTGTTTTTTCAATACCTATCTTAAATGTCATGATAACGCCTGACATGAAGGCTCATTGTCCGGTGAACAAGGAGATACACAACACCCTCAGCAGTGCACATCAGAACACTGTGCATACTTGCAGCTTAGCCGTTAAAGGATGAACTTAAGTATAGCACAATGTAAATGTTAATTCAGGAATGTTAGGTAGGTTTGGTATTGTCCCTTAACAATTCTTTCTTCATGTCCTAAATTGCAAGGTTTCTGGGCCAGGAACTATCCTTGCATTATTTATTTTATGGCACTTATTACAATGCAGCCTTTTTTTTTTTTTTTAACCTGATTGGTGCCCATTTACTGATACCTCAGATGAGATAATACATTGCAACACGGTGAATTTAATTAGATTATGTAAACACTATTTTATATGAATTAAAAAGAAATGGCATCTGAACATGTTCAGTTCAACATGCTGAAGTGTCTACAGGTATAAAGCAGCTTTTATCTTTTTATATTCCAATTGTTGAGATTTTTTTTTTAGTGTTATAAGAGGGCTTTGTCATGTGTTAGCAACAGGGATTCTGGTAAATTACAGCTTGACCTTGACTTGCAAATCAAAATGTAGCAAATCAGAGGCACAGACAGACTATACCAGGACAAACTCCCAGGAGTGCGGCTTAATGTATAGAGCAAGGCATTGCTCATACTGTTTAGATTGACATGTCATGCGGTATTAGAGGCCATTGTTTTTAATACCTCTGTTAAGGAACAGATCCAGTTTTGATTTATAGACCAGCAGTAGCGAAGTTCCGTTCTTTTCAGTTTTATAAGTATGGTCTGATAGAGGATATTTATCAAGCAGTCTTTTTTTTAATATAATCTTTGACATGAGTCTTCCAGCAAAAATGTAAATGTGCTTCTTAGTGTTATTTCTAGTATGAGGATTCCCTGTGTAAGTCTTTAAGTCAGAACATAACTTAAGAGTACTTTTTTTTTTGGCAACTGTGTGGAGATAGCCTGAATCAGCAAAGCTTGCTTAAAGGGACACTCTTAAGGCAAAATCATATATACATATAAAAAATATTTATTTTCTTTTTTCAGTGAACTGAAGTAGCTGCAGACATTGGGCCTAACACTGAACATCCTGATCAGTTTTAAAATTAATTTATGTGAGTTGTGTTGTTTCTGTTTCCTCTCTCTTTTAGGTCTGTGAAAGGCAACAAAGAACAAACACTGAACAAACTCGACTCCGTAGTTGGATGAGAAAAGAAACAGAAGAGACTGGGCAAGAAATTGCAATCTAATATACATAGTGTAGATCTAGAAAGATGTTTCAGCTATGCTAGAAATTATGTGACACTTTGCAGTCTTACAGTGCTCAGTAATCTAATAGTAGTTCTGAAATATTTTTTTAGGTGTTGTACATACTTGTTAAAAATGCTCCTTCTGTCAAATGATTTGTAACATCAGTATAGGAGCCCAGAGCTGAACTTAATTTTAGTGTATAGGCCACAGAATGTAAGTGTGAAACAATTCTAATTCAATATGGGAAATATCAGCCTAAAAATTCAAACTGCATGTTTTAACAGTTTTTGGTCAAGTGGACTTCAAAGTTACCGATTTCCCTTTTAAATACAAGTTATTACATTGGTCAGCCTAGCACAGACCAGTACTGGCTACTGAAGAGATTTGTTTCTATAAAGCCTGTAGCGTTGGGCCCAGGATGTTTGCACAGTGAGGCTCTGCAAACCTCTGCTGCAGATGTGTAATGCTTTGATCTGTTCACTGGACAAATAGAAAATTAAACCAATGTCTCCTACTTTTTTCGTTTGGGAGAAACGAGTGGACAGGAAATCTAGCCATATCAGATTTTGCCCCAAGAAATTGCATCAGCTTTAAAAAAAGAGGCATTGTACTTCCAGCTTAATGTCTAAACTCAGTGTCTAAATGTTATGGCAGAATAATGCAAACCATTGTCATGCAAATGGTTTTCTTGGGTGGATTTCAATTCCTGTGCTAGTATGTGGTAGAACATATTAACTTTCTTGCATTGAAATACTATGCCATTTCTATCGCAACGACGCCACTTTTAGGTAGCTGGTTACAGCCAGATTCAGAGATAGTAATCAAAATTGTTTTGAAATGTATCTCTCTTTATTGCAGTGTAAATTTTTCTTTTATACTTCATATTATTCAGTGACTAAACATGTTTGCTTTGAACAGGATATGTGTTCTAGGTGGGTAAAAGCAAAAGAAAAGTGTTTAAGCCAGCTGTAATTTAATTTCAACTCTCTGCATTTTGTAGAGACAAGAAAAGCTGCTGGCATTTGGGCCTTGCAGTGCATTACAAAGTGACTACAAGTCAGATTCTCCTATGGAATTAAAACAAATTGGAAAGCGGAGAAAGAGGAAGAGATATTTATATGAATGAAATGTCTATGGTCTGTGGCTTGCCATCCTGTGTTGCTTTTGTTGAGAATGTCTAGATATGTAAACTTCTTCCCACTGCTTTCTTCTTGAACTTGCAGCAAAGCAGTTTTGTTGTGGTGTAACATCTGCTAGCATAAAACTGGTTGTAAATATACTGCTGCATCTTCACTGTGCAGCCCAGTAGGAAGGAAAGAAGGGATGGGAGTGTTCTCTAGAAGCACAGATGGCTTTAGTAATTAATAATGTGCATAAAATAGTTTTTGTTTGATGTTTTGGTTTTGCTTTTAAGAAGACAACTTAATATGACTGCTGAAAAGGGGACTGTATGGAAAAAGTGGAGTGCATCTGTGTGGTACGTTTGGAAGTTTGTTCTCATTAAACTTACCTTGTGGAACATACCTAATACAATCAGCTATGTACTCTCCCATGTGTTATGGGACAAAGAGATTTGGGTAAACTGACATGCCCATTCTGTGTTATTTTGCACTGTGCGGTGTATTATGTTATAACCGTTATGTAATTATCTTGGGAAACATTGAAGGGGAGAAACAGTGCTGCTTAATCTCTTCATCTTGGTGTTATGAAGGAGTGGGATAATAAAAGCGTGCGTCAGAACATGCTATGTTGGAGTTGATGGCCTACATTTCAAAACATGATTGACAAAAGACAAGCTCCCAGTTTCTGGAACACAGGGCACATCCCAAAAAGAATGACTGACCTGCAGTAGGATTTCTGTGATGATGCTGAGCTTTCCCTGGAGACCTTAGATGATTCTGTTTTATCTTGGTGATTTAAAGTGCTGCCAGCTGGTGGCTTGCTGGCCTGAAAGGACCATGCATCCTCTTCCCATCTTGTCACCTGCTGCATATTCCCCAGTGCCTGTACTGGCTGCCCAGACTGCAGTCTGGGATTTCCCCTTCCTTTTTGTTTTCTCTGGATGTGGTGAGACACCCCTAAACTTTACTCTCAGTTGGAGTGCAGTTTTTTATGCAGATAATTGATTTCATTGGCCCAAGCAGAGTAAAAGCATTTACCTGTAATTGAGCTGGATTCTTTGTAATGCTGTAAGTGGAGTCTTGGATTGTTAATGCTTTCAGCAGCAGTGAGTAACTTAATAGATTGGAAACCTCTGAAACTGCAGCGCAATAGTTTTGATTCCAGAGAATTACTATAGGTGACTATAAAAATAGAATACTTTTAATTCCCCCTCCCCTCCCAAAAAAGACATGACTGTCCTAAAGCATAGGTAAAGCTTTCTACAGGAACTTTAGCATAGTATATATTTGTTACATCCAGGATACCCTGAAATTCTGTGACTCAAATTGCAGATTGTGTTTCTTAGGCCTGTTATATTTGCATGCTGATGAGAGTTTGTGGTACTGTATTATACTGCGCAAATGCTGCTGACTTCTATGGCTTGGCTTAAATTATGTGGGGTTTTTTTCATATAATTCATTCACTGTAGGAAAAAGCATGAAAGATTTTATTATTTACAAATACTTTTGGAGAGTGTGCTTAACTATTATTGATTTATATGCTTTTCATAATGTATAATTTCTGGACTCCAAATTGTTTGGAGCCTCTGTGGAAATAGTCTGCAAGTTTCAGGAATTCAGTGTGCTGAATCTTGCTCAGCAAACAGCAAGAAGTAATTTTACTTTTCAATTTAGCTATGCGCACCCTGATACTGAGTTGAGAACTCTCCTGACTGTGTTCCTGGAGATGTGGACTCGTACTTAAGTGTGTATTGTGTGTGGCACTAGCAACAGGTTGTATACTTTCTTTAATAAGTTTATAACTTAATTCAGTGAAGCTAAGTGCAACAGTCCTTAATAAAACCATATGTGGCTTATGAATGTGGGCTCTATCATGGTATTCCTTTGGCAGAAATGGATGAAATGTTGTTTGTTTTCTTTAACTGTTTCTGAAGCTATTGACCAATAATTGTGTGTAACTGTGTATTTAGCTGCTGCTTTTGTCTGTGTCCACGAGTCATACTGTCAAGTTTTTATTGGCATAAAGAGCAGTTTGCCCCTGTAGTCAGTGCCATACAGGTCAGTATTGGTGAAGAAAAGGTGCAGAGTTATTTGGTAGCTGAAGAGGCTGCTGATCTTGTGGATTAAGTATGTGAAATGTTCCAGAAAGATATGCCAGAGACTCAAATTATGTAACACTTTGAGCAGGAAGCCACTGAGTTATGTGTAGAGTGTGTCACCAGCAACAGACTGATGTCCCTGGCAAGGCTCCACTCCAGGAAGGAGCTGAGGTTTCTCAAAGGCTTCACATGAGAATGAGCAATGTGACAGCGTGGCCCTTGCTAGAACAGCTTGCCCCGTTGAAGGCAGGACCTGGCAGGGGTCCTCTGAGAAGGCAGGGGGCTGGCATAACTTGGGTTTGGGAAGAGTGGTTTCCTGCCCACAAGTGTGTATCGGCTGGTGTTAGTGAGAGTGATTTCCCTCTGTGCCACTCCCTCCTCCCTCCCCCCCCCAGGTTTTTGGTTTTGTGTGTTGGTGTGTATTTTTGTGCATTTTTTTGGGAGTTTGTGGGGGTTTTTTGTGTTTGGGTTTTTTGTTTTGTTCTTTTTTTTTCCCAGATCTTGAAAAAAAATACAAAGAAAGAAAGGACCTTTTTAGAAACTACATGTCCAGGTGGCTGTTAAGGGAATTTAAGTCTGAAAAATGTAAAAATTATGTGTCTAAAAGTCTAACAAACAGATAAACTACGGTGGATGTTCCATTTGGGCATGAAGTGAGTGAAGGTTTGGTAGCTAATGACTATTTTGAGATGTATTGTTGAACTAAAATTGTCATGTTTAAATTTAGAATCCTAATGGTCTTTTCTAAATTGGGTACTTCACTTTTAATTAGAATCAGGCAAAAGGTCTTTCTTGAATTTCTAAAGTTTCAGCCTCCCAGTGGGTGACTCACGAAGGTGTTCTTCATCTGTAGCTAAGTGTCTATAGATGGGAAACAGTTACAGACTTCTAGAAGTATGTTCCTGTCAGCACATTCTCCCTCATAATTTCAGAGAATGACAGGTGAAAAAGAAACTTGTGTGCTAGATCCCCGTTGATAAAAAAATTGTTTTCTGTTTAAATTAGGAATAAAAAAATAAGAATCTGTTGACGCCCAGAGTCTTGATGGAAGCTGTCCGTCCTTTTAAAGGATTATGATGATTTAGTTGGGAGTTTTGAAAATTTAAGTCCTTTCCTAGTAGGTTAGTTGGGGGTTAAGTCACATTTAGGGTGATAGGAATGTTTAGGTGACAAGTCAAGAAATGAGTCTCACCTTACTGAGCGGTAGTTGAAAAATCTGCATTGTGGCCAATGATGAACTTTGGTCACTTCAGGATTTGATGCCTCAGCACCTGGTTAGGTGTTCAGGAAGTGAGTAACATGAAATTAATGGTCCTCTGCAAAAGGTACTAAAGACCTGCTTATTCACCTCTTTTAAAAAATATTTATTTGTTTGAGGTTTTTTTTCTTTGGAACAGGAGAGAAATGAATATTGCAGGGTTTTTCTATTTTAGCCCCTATAACTAGCCATGGAAGAAAGGACAAACCTGAGTCTGAAGTTGCTGTTCGTCACCCCATCAGTAGTCAGGTTATTGCAGGTTAGGATTGCTCAGGGTTTCTGCCTCTGTAGCAGAGACTTTATTCTGGGCCGAAGTGTTTCCCTCAAAGAATTTACAATGTAACTAAAAGGGCCTTGAAGATTTTGAACACAAACAAACTTCTGAAGAAATACTTAACTGGTGGAAAGAAAATGATTTTTTGGTATTTACATAACTAAAAAGAAACTGATTTCTTTTCACTAAATTTATGAGATTGTACTAATCTGTTTACATGCCACATGAGAAATTTCAGAGCCCAGTGGCAGCTTTACCCAGAAAGCTGTAAATGATTAAAACCAGTTGAGAGAGATTCCGTTTCTGTTATGTGCATTAGGTGTGGTATGATGCTACTGATTTCAGCGGAGCTGTGCTGGATTTTACGCTGATGTAACTGTGTTGAAATTTGACCACAATCTGCAAGAGAACAAAAATGTCTGAGGTGTATCTTTTATTGTGGACTAATAGAGTAGCTTGTATGCTTGAAAATACGCTCATAATGTCTTTGTTTTTCTGACAGAAACATATTTTGAATAGTGAGTTTATTTTAGCATTAAGTTGGCTTTAGTTGACCCTAGAAGAAGTGTAAGGACACTTTTGTGTGCAGCTGTGTGGTGGTGGAGACCCAGTGATATCCTGTCATGTAATCATGAGCTACTGAGGGCAGCCTGAAAGTGCATTAGTAAAATGAAAGAGTTTGAGTCATTTGGGAAAAAAAAAGCGTATTCTTCTACTAGAAGAGTGCGCTGTCAGTATTTAATGAGAACAAAGTACCTAGCCATCATCCTCTCAGAGCTGCTATTTATGTTTTGGAAAAACTTTAAATGGAAGTTTTTGGCAACTTTGGTAGAATTCAACAGAACAGGAAACTATTTTCTTTAGCTGCTCTTATTGCTATAATTGTAATTGCTGTGGTTCTCAGTCCCTCTAGTATACTACTTGGTGTTTTATGCACTGTGAGTTTTCAAGGCAAACACTAGACCTATGACATGCTCTGGCCTCTCTTGGCCCAGACACTTGTTTTCTAGAACCTCTCTCTTTCTAACCTTGCTGAGGCTTTTCCTTTTTTTTTTTCCCCTTTCTCTTCTTCTGATAAAAGGTACCAGGTCAGGTCTAATTCAGAGTGTGTGCCTGGTGGATGTTCTCAATTTTAGTCTTCAATTTATTTTACTTCAAAGGAAAAAAGATGAAGCTTAATAAAATAGAGAAAAATACAGCTTCTTAATATGCAGGAGCTCTTGACTTATTTGAAAGAACTACACTTAATTTCATATTATTTTCAATGCTGAACACAAGTGTTATTTTTTTTCTCTTAAAACCTCTTATTACACATCAGTTTTTACTCTAAATTTGGATTTGACTTCCTTTTTGAACATTCTTCTGTCTTCATTCTGGTTTCTGTAAATCTGCTGCTTTGCTTGTTGAGTGGCTGTTGTGCTCATGCCCATTTTAAGGTCTCATACATTTGTATGACTTAGATACAGAAATCAATTGGTTTTGTGCATTTTAAAAAAAGAGGGGGAAAAGTAATAACAGCAAAGCACTTTATGTTATTGATAAAGGTGTGACAGCCACAGGATCCGTACAAGTGCTTTCTCAGAGGAAGCTTGAGAAGAGGTCAGTTTCCTTGAAGCACTCAACTTGATAAAGGTCAGAGTATATTGCAGAAGATGAAAATACTAGAATCTCACTAGGACTCTGCTGTGACCCTATTGCTGCCCTGATGGAACTTGGGGAACGGTGTGAATCCCTCTACCTGCTTGTGCTGCCTAGAAGCATAGAAGTGTTGAACACCCCTGTGCTGCCAACCCCTTCCCCACACAAATAGAAGGGGGAAAGATGGAAGAAGTGGACATCAGTGAATTAGTCATCCTTCTAAAGTGTTGGCAAAAGCAGCGGGGAGAAATATATTTTAGCGCTAATAACGATGGCATAATTAAAAACAGTGTGACCAGCAGGTCCAGGGAGGTGATTATCCCCCTGTACTCGGCACTGGTGAGGCCGCACCTCGAGTACTGTGTTCAGTTCTGGGCCCCTCACTCTAAGAAGGATGTTGAGATTCTGGAGCGTGTTCAGAGAAGAGCCACAAAGATGGTGAGGGGTCTGGAGAACAAGCCTTATGAGGAGCGGCTGAGGGAACTAGGGTTGTTTAGCCTGGAGAAGAGAAGGCTGAGGGGAGACCTCATCACCCCCTACAACTACCTCAAGGGAGGTTGTAGAGAGGTGGGTGCTGGTCTCTTCTCCCAGGTGATGGAGGATAGAACAAGGGGAAACAGCACCAAGCTGTGCCAAGGGAGGTTCAGGTTAGAGATAAGGAGGAAGTTCTTTACTGAGAGGGTTGTCAGAGGCTGGAACAGGCTGCCCAGGGAGGTGGTGGAGTCACCATCCCTGGATGTATTTAAAGAGTGGTTAGACAAAGTACTTAGGGATATGGTTTAGGGGGTAGACAGGAGCGGTTGGACGTGATGATCTCAGAGGTCTTTTCCAACCGAGCGATTCTGTGATTCTGTGATTCTGTGATTTGCTTTTTAACCAAAGCTGGGATGAGAAAGAGACCTCAAAATAAAATAGTTTTTTTTCTCTGCTTCTGACACCCTGCTCCATTCTTGATCTCCTTTGTGTAGGGTTAGTTTTAAATACTTGGAAGGATGGATATCATGTCTTAGTTTCACCTTTTCAAGTTAAAACAAGAGCTCACTGAGCGAGCAATATTTATGCTTGCTATAGTGTACATATTCTGATACGTAAGGACAAAAAAATTCTTGGGGAAAAAGGCCTTGAAGTATTTAACTTTTTATTTGGTAATATAAATATTAGTATGCACAATTAAGGCTTTTCTTTTTTTTTATTAGGGAAAGGAAGACATTGTCTACAATGGAACTTTTTACGGAGTAATTTCTGATTTCAAAAGGTATGTGTTTTTCTGTTATTTTAGCATTTTAATTTCGTTTCATTTTTTTTACTAGATTATTTACTTCAGGTTTAAAATACGGTTTAATGTTTCAATGCTGCACTGTTGATGTTAGAACAAGAAATGTATTTTGAAAAAACAGTGGTTGGGTTCAAGAGGAAAGAAGTTACTAGAAATTTAAAACATAACTCTGCAAGTTTGGAGTATGCTGTGCTCTCCTGAAAACCAGATACTCTGACACTAAGAAATAAGTGTGTGTGTGTGTGTGTGTGTGTGTGTGTGTGTGTGAGGGCAATCAGTGGCACAGACAGATGGAGGTATTCTAGGTCCTCAGAGGCCCCTAATGTTTTTGTAGTAGCCTAACATTGTGGGAAATACAGGTGAGTAATAAACTGATCTTTTGTTCCCCTTGCCTCAGGCCTGGCTAAACTACAGTGATAATGTGCAGCCATTCTTAAAACAGCTGCAAAGGCAATTTAAGTGCTCAAGTCTCTATGTGATTCCAGCAGATTCTTCTCACCTCAAACCTGTGGAAAACAATTTTTCTTTATTTTTTTTGTATCAGGGTTGGGTCACTGGTGCACCAATTTACATTCACTTCATACATACTCCTAATCTGAGTGTAGTTTTATATATCCCACTGGCATAAAGCCTACTGTCTTGGCTTCTCCTGTCTTAAAACTCCTTTTCCTCCAGAAGCACCAAATTGACATGAAACTCCACTTGCATCTGGGCCTTGAGGAGGGTGAAAAGGGTTGTTGAAACAAATGCTAGTTTTTCACTAATCTGGAGTGAGACCTCAACCTTGCCCTGTTGCACAAGTCATTCAGTTTAGCTAAAGTGAGTTCTTTGCCTGTCCTTACGGCATAGAAGCAGTGCACTGCACATGCAAGTAGGGTATAGGACTTTACTCACTATTATTTCTACTGAAATTTTTCTAAGTGACCATGACAATATGGTGTATATACAGTTGTATATGAACAGCAACAAAAAGTATCTAAATTCACATCAGAATTCTCTGATATAATCTGAGATGATCTCTCAGATGAGGATTCCAGTTGCAGATAGATCTGCTGTAGAGGGATCTTTCACAGGAAAATTTTGGTGCAGAAAAAGTAATCGACACCAAAGAGTATTGATAAGTTGGTCTTCTAGAAATTTAGAATTAGAAGTAACAGTAGGATGGTTGCAGGCATTTTTTTTAACGTATATATAACCTTTATATTAGTCATTAAAATGCACTTATCTTTTCCTTGTTTTTCCACTTCTTGATCATTAGTTTATTCCTATGCTGTACACCACAAGGATTTGGGAATTTGTTGTACTGTGACCTGGTGTTCTATCACAATTAGTTTGTTTATTTGTAACTGATAAAAATAATTCTATGGGCACAAGTACAGTTTGCTAAAATGATTTAAAAAAATATTAAACCTACGTTGGCCAGAAATAGCTTTCTTGGAAAGTAGAAACTGCTGTAAGTGTTTTCTTAGTGCAAAAGTCTGAAAATATGGTTTGTACTAACTTGTTATCCAGGTGTAAGCAGTAGAGCTCTCACTAGAGATTTAGAATGAAATTGCACTAGAGAGAGAACTGCTGGAGTAACTGGTTCATTTATTAAAATTGATGATGAAGTAGGGGATGAACTAGTTTATCTTGAGTAGCTATTGCATTTGAGCATCTTATATGCTTTCAAACTAAATCTCTTCATAATAGAGGGAAAAGCCACTACATGTGGAGTTAGGTGAGGACAGTTAGGGATGTTGCTTTTCATTTTCCGCTTGGACACGTTTTTAACCATTTAAACATAACATGCGCAAGAATATGCTGTTGGTTTTACACAATGTCTTTAAAGGGAAAGACTTAAAAAAACTTCTGGAACAAAGGAAAAGCAAATTCCAGAACTTCTCAATTTACATTAAGGAAATATGAAGAGAATTTGGCTCAATAACAAAACAAAAACAAAACAAAAATTGCACTAGCCAGTCATAATTTGTACAGTCAGTTTTAGGGTCTGTAAGCAGTGCACTATGGTTAATATTAGTTATACTGAGAATGCCTGAAAGAGGATTTTTGGGTAGCAAGCATGCTAAAACACCATATTAAAAGATTAAGTGAGACCATAATGCATTATTATCTATTTCATTACAGTGTGATTCTAGACAGTGTTTCTTCAGGAGATGAGGTCAGCCAGTGTGCCCTTACAAGTTTATGCCATTTGTAGAGTGGTGGGTGAAGAGGGGTGTGCAAATGTTGCCTTTATTGTAACACATCATTACCTATAATAAAGCCCCCTTTAATGCCATCAGGAGCTTTGACCCCTTTCCTATTCTGAAAGAGATTGAGCTGAAGAGAGAACTAGCCAAAGGAAACTTTTTAAATAAAATACAGTTTCCAATACTGTTGAAAGGAAGGAGTGCTGAATCCATGTCGAAGTCTATAATGTGAAGCTGGGCATAATGTTCACTGGACATTCCTGACTAAAATATAAATTAAATAATGTACTGATCATCAGTTACCTCACTGATTTTATACATCACCACTTTTTAGCTGATTTTTGTGGAGGTTAAATAACTTTACAGGTTAGAGTTGCAGATTCTTTTGTGGCTTAAAGGACAGAGTCGGCTTATTTATCGTGTGTGTTTTTGATGAAACTACCTGTGTTCTTGTGCAAGTACTCATGTGTCACTGTATCTCTCAGATAAGGAACTAAGAGCAGCATTCAGCCCAATCTCATTATCAACCCCGAAGTAATTCTTGGTTATCACTGTATATTGTGTTCAACAAGAGCCAGTTATATGCTGCCTGTGTTAATCCTATTTATGTGATTGTGTACTTTGTCATTAAAAAAACCCAAACATTTATGTGGAAAATATGAAGAAAGGTCCCAGTCTCTGTTCTGGGTACAGCCCAGCTTTGTGGAAAAGAGAATCTGCTAATAATTCTGTTTAGGATTTAGCAGCATACTGGAGCAGTCACTGGTTGACTCTGTTTATCCTGTAGGCAGGCAGTAGTTGCACTGGATTATGGTGAAGGAACACTAATACTTGTCTCAAAATGCTGTCTGACTTCCCCCTGCTTTGAAAAAGTTGAAATGCCTTCCCAGCTGAATGAAGATGAAGGGAAAAAGGCAAATTAGAGCAATCACAAAAGATAAGTTGAACTGTAATAGAAAGTAAGGATTCCCACTACTGAAACACAACCCATTTATGTGGTTTAAAGATGTTATTGAATAACTGGATCCTCAACCCGGAGTGCCCAATAGATTACTGGTTAGAATCACAAAGGAGGGCAGGACTGTGTTAGGTACATTTATCTGTGTGTCTTTCTCTTGTTTCTCTTTATTTGTTTCTGTATGTTCTGCAGCTGTGCAGTCTGTATTTAGTTTTCATAGTTCAAAAAAGCACTTTTCATATTTATCTTGCTTTTATAGATACATTAAGGATAATATCGGTGTACTGGCAGGTTCCCTCAGAGCTGCAATTCTTAGGGTGTAGGTAATGAAACAGACTTGAAGAGAGCTACTCTCAATCGTGTCTTTCCAGGGCACGTAAATAGTGTTTGTTCACCCTGCTGTATATTACAAATTGAGACTTGTTCATCAAGGGGTCTCTGTGCTCTGATGGACCCTGGCAGGGTGGAGACAAAACACAGAGCAGCTGAACCTCAAGGTTGATAGAGGGTAGGAGTGAAATGATGCAACTTTGTCTTGTATTCAAGATCATTAGCAGTCATACCACAGCTAAAGCTTTCCCTTCCCTTTGTGATTGCGAAATAGAAGACTGGTGACTGACTCTTCTAAAACCGAGCTTCTTAAAAGTATTGAGTCTTAACAGAATGTCTGCTGTGATCTTTGTAGCTGAAGCAACTACTGGTTTTGCTTTAACAGTTGAGGGAGTAGTTGGTGGATTTGCATGGCTAACTTTTTCATATTTCTGGGGCCTCCAGAATAGTGCCGTATACCCACAGTTGTTATCTTGTAGCTGTGAAAGTACTGTAAGTGCAAACATAAACGCTGTTAATGTGGTGCTGCTCACACTAACATACTTGTAAGAATTATCTACTGTAATTTCTAATGTAACACTGCTTACTTGCAATACCTGAAAAGACCAAACTCTAATGACTTCTCTCTATGTAATCTTTCTGCTACATAGAAATACTTTGCACTTGGTTTCTTTACTCCATTGTGCATCTACACTTAACTCCATTGTCACACTCACTTGGCATATCATAATTGAGAATGGATTTTAGTCCTCAAGTATTTGCTTCCTGGTTGTTACATGGGGCATGGTAACTGCTCCCAAAATGGAAGTGACACTTTAAAGGAGAGAATAAAGAAGAGAAGCTGCCTTCTTGTTAGACACCAGTGCAATTTGCTCAGCTTGCTATTCTGAAAATAAAGAGGTTTTTAATCCTGGCATTAGACTGCGTCTCCACTGGGTATCTTCTTACTGTCCCTGATAAGCACAGCAATTAAGGAATTTTGTATGGATATTTTCCATCTAAGCTGCATTTTGCTCTGTAGCATCTATTTTGGTCATGAATCCTACTACTGTTCTCTTAATCAGGTTTGTGGAATCCTACATCTGATTCTATGATTCGATGTTATCTCTGGCTTCTGGAAACTGAGTTATTTTAGGTCTGAAAAGTTGTCTGTGGGTTGTAAGGAACATGCATAGCTTGCTTAGGTGGACTATACACTGAGATTCCCTTTAGATGGACAATGTTTTCTTTAGAAAACTTCTCTTATTCTTAGCATATTTTTAGGTCAGGAATGCTTAAAAGTATCTTCTGCCATTAAAACTTGGAGTCAACAGTATAAAACAAAAATAGAGAGGCAAAAGAAAAATAAATGACGCTTACTGCATCCAGATGAAGCATTGTCTTCTAAATATTCCCTGCTGTTTGTGATCATCTAGTCTTCATACTTTCCTTTGAAAGACTGTTCTGTTTAATTACAGCAGAAGCCAGCAATGGATAGAACTTTTTGGTGAGAATGTTAGCATGGAAGGGAGCAGAAAGTATATACTGGTGAAGGTCTGAGACTGAGAAAGACTCATGGTTCAGAGAGAAAGAAGAGCTCTGGGAGCTAAAAACAAATGATAACAACAGCATACAGATATTTTACGCCAGTGGCTATTGTCTCAGTTGTCAGGTTCCCTGTAGTTTCACGTACATTTAAACTGACACTTCTGATAAGGAAAGTAGTCTGCGGTCTCACTCCCAGCCCCTGGTTTCTTGTCCCTGGATGCTTGTTCACACCAAAAGCCTGTGTAAGTAACCCAGTGAATTGGGTAACTGATCTGGCTGAAAAGTAGACCTGCTAAATAAAATTCTAAAGGGTTGTTTGGTTTGTTTTTTTTTCAGTTGAATTGGTTTTAATTTATTCTGGCAGAGCAGAAGTTGGTGGGGAAAGAATGAATGACTGGTGAACTTCTGGAGAGGACTGTTGAAGTTCAGTGCACTACTGCCTCAAATTGTTCATGTCTCTCTGAGATGAGAGCTGAATATACTTCACTGTTTCCATGATAGGTCTGTCTTAAACCATGCCTGAATCTTCATTCTAATGCAGAAAAAGTGAGGGAAAAAAAAAGTCTTGGCTCCTGGGTTTTTTAATTTGATTTGTTTTGATTGTTTGTTTATGACATGAGTTGTCTTGGGCTGAGAAAGGTTGTTTTCTTTTGTTTGACTATTTCTTTCAGTGACTGTAAAGTTGTAAAACTTTCCCCTTAAGATTCGTCTGCCACTCTCCAGGATGGGAAGGCTATTTGCTGGGTTTTTTTAAAGATATGGGGTTGTTACATAAGGAACTAAGCTATGGCGTTATTTCATTAAAAAATTGTATTTCATTCATGCCCAAAGTTAGAACCTTGCTCTTTTAAAATGTGCAGAGATCTGGTGTTGTATGCAAAGGTGGACAACATGGGAAGAACTGGTTGGAAAATGTGAGGCACAAAGTGACAGCTCATATTGTTAGGCCTCAATAAAGCCTGAAAAAAATGGTGTTTTTGCAAATAATTTTATTCTGTGCAGATTTAGTTCACTAAGACATACTGAGTTCTTTGTGGTTTCCCTCCTTACTTTTTTTTTTTTTTCTTTCTGGGTTGCTTTCTTCCTTAGTAGTGAATTAAATTGGCTCCAGAAGGAAACCAGAGCACAAGAGTCGGCTCTAACTAGCCAGCAGGAGTACATGTCTGGAAATGTAGACTGAAAAAAGAGTGGAGGAAACTATTCCCTTTCTAGCTTATCAACTTAGGTGGCATGCCTCAGGGCAAAAGGTGAAGAACAGTGGTGGCAGAGGCAGAGATAGTGAGTGACATTACCATGTTCCCAAGAGATTCCTTTACAGTCAGGTCAGTGGGATTTTTGCCACTGACTTCAACTGAGCCAGGTGTATGAAAAGGAGAAATAGAGAGTGAAAGAATAAGCAGAACAATCTGGAAGGTATAGAGAGAGCTGCAAAATAAGTGAAGTAAGATAGAAAAAGTGGGAAATGTAATAATAAAACTCTCAGGTAAAGGAAATACGTATGTGGTGGGGAAGAAAGCAAGAGGTGATGTGCACAGCTGAGTTTGGACAAAATGTTTTATTTATTTTTGACTCTCTTCTCACGCTGAAATTATGTGCCAAGCCCTACTATTGATACACCAAGGTTATTTGTCCAGTAGATGTTTTCTTTTAAACTGATGTCTTCTTATGCCACATGAAGGGTGCATTCATCTTTAGCTCTTACTGTTTTCTGGTGAAGCCAAAAGGAAAATTACTAAATTACTGCCAGGAAATGCATTGTATTTGAAAGAAAGTTTTCTTTCCTTTTCTCTCAGTATTTTCAACTTCTCTAAACTCCAAAAGTGGAAAATTTCAGAGGGATGTTTTCTCTAATTACATTTGTGGTTTGATTTAGAGGAGCAATACTTGGTTGAGTGTATAAGTAAACAGATTCTAATCAAAGGCAAAATTCGGCATAATCTTGCATCTTTCCCAGAACCTGCTTTTATCTAATGTTCCTATCTTAGCTGTTGTAATTTTGTTGCTCTTAAAATGGGGATTGAATTAGAGAACTGGGAGTGTGTGGGTGTGAGAGACTTACGGAGCCTGCCCTACTGGCAGCTATTTCCCTTGAACAAACACTTTTTGATCACAGTACCTGTGAAAACTGGAATCTGAGAAGATGGTATGTGATGTTCTGCATCAGAATGATTTCTTGCAGGCAGTGTAAATATCTGTGGCAAATAAAATCTGCATTCAAAACTTCATTTATAATTATTGTGGTGGTTATGATTTCCTCTTTCTCTGTGCACACCCTCTTAATCCACTAAGTGTAAATTTTCCAAGCTTGACAGGTTGCATAAAAGTAGGAAATAACTCCCAAAAGAATAACTCCAGATCTCTGGAGCACGTATTGAGTTACTGGATCTGAAACGCAGTGTGTCAGAGTTGCTTTGCCAAGTTTTGAAAGTTACAGTGTGTAGAGTGATGAGACTGCTGTCTAGTTATTTTCTGTAAAACAAAGGGGAAAGACAGAAATACAGAATGTTGTTTATTGCTTAACGAGACACATTCCACTTTTCAGTTGTTTATATTTTTAACTGTTGTTTCTTCTTTTCAAAACTAATAAGACTTGTTAAACATTACAATGAAAAGTGGTGAGTAAATCTAGTTACATTTCCTAACTGCACTTTTTGCTGTTTGATCTGTACCAGACTGAAAATTTAGATTGTAAACAAGATCAGTATGAGATCTTTTACAGTCTGGATTAGCAGTGGGGAGCACATCTCTGGAGCTGCTGTAGATATTGCAGGTAATTCTGCCGATAGACTGACTGCATTTTCAAGATCTGCAGAGTCCTTTTCTCAGGCATTTGCACATTTGAAAGACTTTGACCATTTATACTGGTTTTGCAGTGTTTTTATAAATGGCCCGATGATGAGACTTTTCTCATACAAAGGAAGCAGTACTTCACTTACGTCATTACATCAGGTCTAGATGGTCAGATGTGTCTGTCCAGCTCCCGTTTGTGAGCAAGCAGGTTGCTGAGTCTGACAGAAATTCATTCAGTCGTTTTCTTCTTGCTGAGCTGTATTTTAGTCTTGAGAAAGCAACCCTGTCTTTCCTTCTTTAGAGACATTATGGGAGGAGAAAAGCCAGGTAACCTAGCTATTAAGGTATTTGTGCCTTGTATTTGGTTTGAATTCATCTAGGCTGAGCAGCTGGCTCTGTGAGTTCAGTAGGTCCTTTTCAGCAAGATGGTCAGGTTATGCCTGCTTCACATTAGTACTTTGTTTGCTCTGTTCAAGTTGTTTCGGAACCTTTCTCTTTGAGAACTGAATAATTGAATTCTTAAATTTTGCCTAGTAAGGTGCGCTTTTGCACATGTTGAGCCTTGCATGTCGTCCAGTAAGCAATTTAACTCCTGCTCTGAAAGACAGATAAAATATTCTTTAATACCAGAGTTATAATGAGGGAGTACTTTGGTTCATATGAATTGAAACTTGAATGTGCTGATTTTGAAGCTGGTACTCATTTTTCCTTTAATAAAAGCAGTTCTGCATGCCTTAACTCTGAAGGATTCATATCAAACATTGGCATGGTATTTGGCTGTTGTGGTTTTGGAACTAAGTAAGGTGAAAACTTTTAATTGGACATAGTGTCTTTTATCAGACCCAGTAATGTAGTTGTATCTTGTGGGAGGAAAAACGGGAAAAAAAATTTGACATACAAGCCTGTCTACAAATCATCTGGGTCTGCCTAAAACTAGTTGGCTTTTTTTCTGTGCGAGCCTTTATGGCCTGTTTTTGTATAAATGCATCTGTTTTTAAGGATGTAGGTAAATAACTAGCAAGATGTTCTGAAAAGCCTAAAAGCTAAACTTGTGTGTTTTAAATTATTTCTTTTGGTTTAATTTGCCTTTTTCTACATGTCTTAATTGAGTAATTTGTTGCCTGGACTCTATAGAATTTTTTTTCTTTGTAAATTTTGTGTATACACAATTGGTGAACTGAGGAATTTGGCCTTTTAAATTAAACGTTAAGCAGTTTCCAGGTGAATATTTTTAAGGAAGTCAAAAGCTTTCCTGTCTTCATCATTGATATACTGGCATAGAGTGTTTTCTGTTGTCAAAGGAAATTTGGAATCAGATTTGTCATTATTATCACTCTACTTTTCTATGTTAATCTACAAGTGTTGTGAAAGTGTAGTAAAATATCTTGTGAAGGTTTGGAAATTGGCAAGAACATAAATGGGAATCAGACCCTAAGAAAAAAATAATGACCATAGCACAGACATTACAGCAAATGCCTTTTAAATATAAGGTAATGCAGCTAAAGCAATGCCATACAGAATTCTTAATCAGTAAGAGGGGGAGCCTGTTCTGTCATGTGGGAGTGCATGGTTTTGTCCTGACTATTCCTTAATGGAGTTTCTTTTACTCTCCAGTATGATTCTGCAGCCTGCCAACTCTGTTCCTGCAGTGAGATCCAGGGAGAGCTTTAAAAAGCCAGGGCTACCTGTAAAGAGATGGAAGTTGTGGATCCCCTAAGACTGCATTTTCCAGAAGGCTTTTCTGTTTCTATTTCTGTGGTATATGGTTTCACTGCTGTAAAAGATGCTTTGCAAACAAGTTGCCTGAGGCTGGTGTCAGTAAAACACACTTCTACTCTGGCACGCCTAACGCACACATGTAGAGCTGGGCACAGGGAGTAGTTGAGTGTATGTTGGCAGTTGTCTTGTCCTCTATCAAGTTTGCATGTGCAGGAATTTTGGTTGGCCACCCTTTCTGTCTGTTCTTTTCTTGGTGGTGCACATTAGCTACTGAACCTTGGCAGCAGGTTATACAAGACAGCAGGTGACACAAGGGCAGGAAATTATGCTATTGAATCTGCTACCTTTTGTACTTGTGACCTCAGCAGAATGTAGTGTAGTCAATATTATAAGCCCAAAATACATGCTGTTTGACAGTTCGTTGCTTATTGTTATGTAGGACCTTTGCTGTGCTGCTTGGATTTTTTTTTTAATTTATTTTTTTTTAAGACTTGTGTCAAGAACACAAGTGGTTTGTTTCCGTATCTGAGTAGTTTTGCTGGCACTTGATATCACTTGATATAAACAATATGAATTTGAGTCAAGTGGTTAAATGTTAAAACGACTTCCCATATGTGTTGATTTACTGCCAGGAAAAGGTGAATGCTCAGCATAGAAGCTGTACTTAGACACTAATCAAACATTTATTATTGTTGAATGAATGACCTGACAAGGATGCAATGGAACTGAAATGTACAGGTTATAGTCTATGGAAGTAAAAAGCTTTATTAATATTTGAAGAATGCTTTAATTAGTCTGACTGTCGGTAGGTGTGTTCATTTTCTCCATGTACATCCGGTATAGCCTTTTTCACTAACTTATAATTGGCAGTTTCCCATAGGAAATAATCATTATTGGTATTATAAAAGCACTTTGTATCTATCACATTTGGGAAATGAAAGTTTTGCAAAGGTCAGAATAACGTGTGCCCCCAATTATACTAATAACTCATACCACAAATGATTCACTGGAAGGTTTAATAGCTTGGTAGTCCTCTTTAGATTTTCTTAGAACAGGAAGGAATTCAAAGCATTTTGTTCCACTTATTTTAGTGTGAAGCCAATATATTTTTTTAAGGAGCCCAGGATTGCAAAAGTCACCATGTTTTGGCATTTGGAAATGTAAATGTACATTTTATTTGGAATTTGACAGTATAGTCAAATAGACTTTGATCGTTTTGCTAAAGGGAATGTGTTGAAGACATTTAAAATAATAACCTGTTAAAAAAAATACTGAGAGTTATTTTAAAAACTCCAAAAGTAGAATTTTAAAGGAACCTGCATTTAAAATTTGCTTTTTACCTGTCAAATTAAATTTCCCTTGTTTCCTTTGAGGGATATTGCATATCAGCACTTCACTCCAAAGGTCTGAGTAACAGCCACCCAGAACTTTCCCAAGCACCAGAACATATCTTCAGGTTATAATTACTTGGAGATTATTAGATACTGGACTTTTTCATTTATGTAACATGTCCACCAGACAGATTTCCTTTGAACTAGAAGGTCTATGTTACTTGCAATGTCTCTTTCTTTTTGTAATTTTGAAGTTAAAACATTAGTAAAAAGCTAGATGGAATAATTTACTAATTATATATACCTATATGGATATATATATATATTTATACACATACACGTGTAACTATATCGCTTTATAGATATACACACACACGCGCGCGCACAGAGTTACTATGCATCTACTGAGTTGTTGAAGAACCCATTCAGAGGGCAGTCTGAAAAGTAACATTTGCAGATGTCTTCAAATTGAATTATTAATGTCTCCGGTAAACAAAATGTTTGGTGCACTGTGTTGGTTCCACTTAAAGGTCTGGCTGTATCAGATATGTGTGTTTTGTAATGTACTTTGAAAAGACAGAAAAGGCAGTGAAGTAAATAGCTTAGATTTACTAATCTCATTTTTTAAAGTATAGAAACATTTTTAGTTATGTAAGTTTTAGTTTAAAATACTCTTTTATTGAAGTGTTTTCTGTAAGCTTTACTTCAACAGAGATGCAGATGGTTTATTAGTCTTTTTAAATGAGCTGTAAATGAGGAATATTAACATGGATGGAAACTGAAATAGAGTTGTTAGAGATTTGCATACAGTGATTTTTATGAGCTGCATTAGGAAAGCTGCTGCCTTCTGCTTTACTGACGGTATTGTTTTGCTTTATGCAACCATTGGGGTTATAGCAAGACTACCTTCATAAAATGCATGTTATAAGAACATCCCTTTATAAGCAGTTTTCAAAAAGCAATACTATCAGTGCTTTTCTCATGCAAACATTTCTGTATTAACTGTGTGCTGGTGCAATCAAACACACTTGTAAATAAAGAGCAGGATGGGAGCAAGCTGTTGGTAGGCTTAAACTTGAATCTTGGTTATGTCCTCCTGTAAATATTTTTCTGTTTTGGCATTTCTGTTTTTTCATTGTCAGTTGTGATACGTGTTTAATACTAAGTGCAGAAACCCTCAGTCTCTGTTTGCTGTGTACACTTAAGTTCTCTCCATAGGCAAATTACTCTTCTCCTGCATAAACATCTCAGTTCTCTGAGGGGGTGTTATTAACTCCAGTCAAGCCAGTCCTGTTTTTACCTAGAAGATTATTTCGATGCTAATTCACATAATCCTGTGCGGAAGGGAAAAAGGCAAATTTGTCAAACTTGCGTGTATGCATTTTACCAGGTATGATTCAATAAGGGATTCTGTTTTCTGTAGCCTACCTAAAAACTATGTTGCACAGTCCAAAACAAATTTTCCAAAACAAATCCAAAGTTTTAAACATCAGGCACACAATGGAAGATAAAGTTAGGGTCTAAAAGTAGGTTTATTTAGCATATGTAGTGAAATACGTGGCTGTATTTACAATTGCTAGATGTGGCACTCCTTATGCAAGTGTAATGTCATTAAAATTTCAAAATTATATGGATTTTATTTCATAGCTATGTGAACAATTAAATCCTCTGAAATTTTTTTCTGTCCTAATTATCTTTCTTTTCATGTGAAGCTTGTTAATGCAGGTCTCATTGCTGCTCATTCTGCCAGTTAGTCAGGTATGTCTCTTGATGGTACTTGTGCTTTTAGACCAATGGGGACAAAGTGATCCAGTTTTTCCTTCCTTTCAGCTGCAATTATGGGTCTCAATATAATAAAAATAAAATGATTGAATATCTACAGAGGTTGATATGGCATATTTTCCATTTATTTTAAGTCTGGAAGCTAAAATATCTTAATTGATAATCCCATAAGGTTTATTTTTTCATGAGCTCTTTTTTCTCTCTGAGGTTCTGTATTTTCAGGGTATTGCTAGGTCTGTAAATTTAGCTATGAGACTGTTGCAATTTAAGGCCAAATGCTTTTCACAGTTGAAAGAAAAAATCCAGTGGTTTTATTAGAGTAGGATCAGATTTAAGGGGCAGAACCTGAATAGTCGTTAATTGTTCTACTCCCTGGACAGTTTTCCAGCCAGGATGCTTCACAGGCACAGTATAACATTTTGTGTTGGTTGAGTCTTCCCTGATGTGAGATACAAAAAAAAAATCTGTTATTCATGAGTTTGCTATATTTGTTATTCATGAGTAGTCAAATCGGTGGGATCAGTTGTTCTAGTTGCATTAATGGGCTCTAAGAGAGAAACCATATAGATGTTTATTATGGTGGTTTTGTTGTTGGATTTGTGGGTGGATTTGTTTTCTTTTGGGTTGGTTTTTTTTTTTTTTTTGACCCCGATCTCTCGTATTTCACTTCAGTTTATTTAACTTGCTTGGCAAAACTGTTGATATGATGAGGTTGTTTCACAAAGTCTTGCAGCTCCTGTTGCAGATTGTGTAGCCTGCACAGCTTTTGATAGCATCACTGTTTTGGTTGTTGTTTTGCAAGTACTACTTTATTTTGCTGCTTAAGTATCTTATGTATACTTGTGCTTATAAGTATGTTTGTTTCCTGTACTGATATTCTTTTGCTCTTATCTTTTAGTCCCCTGTTAATCTATCGGCTGACAGATCTAGTGCAGACAGCATTGATCTATGATGCAGGAATAGGTCAGTTTAGTTCAGTGACTGATTTTTGGGTTGCTTGTATTAATTTCTTACGCCATTTTTTCACCACATAAGAACTCTTCAAGGAAATGTGCCCCTTCATCTGCCAGCAGAGGAGTTAGTGCAGTGCAGTTAGGATCTCTGCTTGTACCATGATATACTTTTGCATTTCTTGTATATCTTGTTGCAGGAACTGTCCCGTTTGAAGTATTTTTCCTCTTTCCGGTGTGCATCCCGATTGCATTAAGATTAAAATACTGGGGAAATGGAGCATCAGAATAGTATTCTGGTGTGATGTGTCGGTCACAGTGATGATTCTTATTCGCTGAACAACTAGTTAATATTTTAGGCAGGTAAGAGCTGGTATTGTCATGGTAATTGTTGTACTGAGCAATTGAAAAAAGTGACGAAGTTTTATTTATTAATTAGCAAGCTAATGTGAAAAGAAAAGTTATGGTAGAACGCAGTCATTGGCAGAAGAGTAAAGGGTCAAGGGTTTCTGTGAATTTTAATACACCGACTTAATATTTCCGTTTCTTAGAAGGTATGAAAAAAATATTTGAAAAGAATAATGGCGGTGCCTGTTGGACAAAAGGATATTTTTTAGATAGGTAGTGTTGAAGAGTGTTTTATGGGGAAAAGTTAGACCAGTGGCATGGGTAATGCTGAGTGAAAAGGCTAGGGCGAGTCTGAGACAGAGGTGCTGAGGGTAGAGGGCAGCATGTGGTACTTGAATCTTCCACTTCACTGGAAGTGAAGACCTGGTGATTTTGCAGGAGCAAGAATTGTCTTAAAAATGTGAGTGTCTATTCTTTGGTCCCAGATGTGCCCTGTGATAAAACTTGTGATCTCTCTCTTTTTTTTTCTGTTTTTTTTTGTTTTTTTTGTTTTTTTTTAAATCCCCTCAAGTCCACAGCATCACAGATGTGCTTGTGTACTTCTGTGTCTGCATAAGGACCCTGGGGATTATTGCGATGCTGTTGCCATCTCCTTTTCCCTTCCTTTCTCTCTGCTGACAGATGCCAACACCAGGGGAAAATGTCAGCTGCTGCTGCTTTCCTCAGTTTCCTTTCTTTTTTTCTGTATCAGTAGTGAAGAACAGGATGGGCATTTTTCATGGAGGCTCCTCACATACTGGAGGACTGAAGAATATTTAGTAATCAAAGCAAAAAATATTGAAAGTTAGTACAAATAGTCTTCGGCTAATATGCAAGAAAACATTCTGTGAGCTTAGCTAACAGAAGAAACTGATCAGTCAATTGTTAGCATAAAGAGAGTTTGAATAAATGACTGTTTCTATAGTATTTTAGTAGTTTCAAGTATATATTCTAAAAAGCTTAATTTGGCATCGCTTAAAGTACCCCCTCATAATGCAAGAGAAGACAAAAGCCTCTTGGGGGCTGGCTGTAAGTCTTGCTGTACAAATTTAATTTAGAAAGAAAAGTGGATTTGTTTGGCATTATAAAAATCAACTCTCTTTGTAGCTATTTTCTATTTGGTGTGTATGGAAAGTTCTCGATCACTGGAAGGTAAGAGCAACATAAACACAGCCCACTCCCTAAATAGTTAAATATTGATACAGTGTTTAAATCTGTACTAAATAATAAACAGGGACAGTCCTTTTTTGTTTACATAGAGATCTAGAAATAATTATATTGCCCTTCATTCTTCTAGATTTTATTAGAAAAGACATTGAAGACAAATGAAACAGTGACAAAGCTAATAATAGGTCTTTTATGGAATGCTTTTTTTTTTTAAATTTTGCCAAACTAGAGCATTTTTACATCCTTGTGCTTTTAGGTTTACTCTTTTGTAAAATGGAAAAAGGTAGATACAAAGATTGGATTTAGATTTTCTTTGTTGTATTGATTGAGCCATTTGTTGTTTGCTGTGAGCTTCACAGAGAGTTTTTATTGTAATATTTATTTATTTATTTAATTTAAGTAACTTATTGCCTCTGCTTTCATTTAGTCATGGAACAACTACAGAGATGCTCTGTCCAACTTGTATATTTACTGCGTTGGTGGTTGTGTGTGAACGTGTGTATGTGCTTACCTGCAATTGCAGTTCTGATGTCAGCGGTGAAGATGGACTTGTGGTTTCTGTAAATTACAAGGCAATATGCTGGAGCCTCAGGAGCTAGGAATGAGGCACACTTGTACATGTTACTTTAACCTACAGATTTTGGCTTGTTTTCTAGCATGCATAATGCTCACGTTGCCATGTATGTTTCTAGATGTATCACAGAAAAGTATTTGCCGAAGTAATTTTTAAGACTCAGTACTTCTGAGTGCAGGATGGCAGCTCTTATCTTCAGAGCCTCTACAGTGCTTCTGGCACAAGAGGAACGTGTAGCTGTGTATGAATAATTGAATGTCAGCAATTAGAACTGTTATTAAAATAGGAAGCTACTGTGGCTGTATTTTCTGCTCGTCGTCTGTTCTATCTGTTCCTTCTGTAGGAGGTATGCTTGGCTGACAATTTGAAGCTAAATATTTCTTGCTTCCTTTGGTGTTGTATTTTGTCTCACACAGTAGTGGCATTCCACAAATAAGAATTACCATAGGTAGAAGTACAGTCTGCAGCAATGCTGTATTACTCTCGCCACCAAACTCTCTGGCCTTGCAGAAGTGGGAATGGCAAAATATCTGTATTGCTTGGGTGCAGTGGGGAAATGCTCCACAGGGTGATTGTTCTCGCCCATCTTGGTCACCATCAGCTTTTGTGGTAAGTGCTGCTGGTGTGGGACATTGGGAGCGGGCTGAGGTTTCTGTGTGGGCTCTGGTTGGGACGTTCAGTCTCAGAGCCCAGACTAACAAGGAACTCGATGCAGTGCCTCTGTGCTGCAGGAAGGCATGAAGGGACCATTCTCACAGGCTGGCTTTTGGGCGGTTCTGAGCAAAAGTGAGTTCCTGACAAGGATTAAGGCAATATTGCCTCAGGGGTTTTCTTCTGCTGCCCTTCTATGAGAGAGGGAGAAGACAGTGGAAGAGCATGAGCAGGACTGTTTGAGACATGGTGTTCAGTGGTTCTTCTCTACTCCCCCAACAACTCCCTGACAGCTTCCCTAAATTTGGATGGATTTCACTCATACTAAAAAGACCTAAGCACCAAAAACATCTGTCCACAACTCCTGCAGCTTTTTTGGAAATCCTTGCAGCTCGATCTGCACTTCAGTATGGTTCTGGATTTCCTTTTTCTCCTCCTAATGAAGGAGGGATTCACCTTTTCAAATATAGAGCAGTAACCTTCTTCTCCTTCCTCCCGCTTCTCTCAGTTATCAGGTGTGCACTGTATCTAGGAATCTAATTTTAAATTAACTTGTCACCCTACATCCCATCTGTAGGGGTTTACAATTTTAAACCAATTGCCTTTGAGGTGACTTCATATACTGTTCCATTAACATATACATTTCATTTCTAGGGCACCTACAGGCTACCGAATAAAATCCTCTCCTGAGCAAGGCATCTTCAGGGAAAAGAAATAGTTTGCATTCAATTTGCTGTAGAATGAGAGCTGCGATATAGCAAAACCTAACACTGAGTGGGGCTGTTGAATGACTTATAATAACTGTATTAATACAAGACATTTTAGGGCAGTTTTAGTCAAGATACCAAATGTCAGATGAACTTTTTTATCTTGGTTGTGTTCCATCATCTGTGGATATTTTAGTACAACGTAGGAGAGAGTGAAACTACTCTTGCCTGAATTTGTGAATATTTGCTTGACCACCCAAGTTACTGACTTCCTCTTGTAAGCATTTTTACATTAATTTTATTAAAGAGTTACATAAATAAAATGATGGGAGCCTAGATTGTATTTGAGACTCTTAAATCCCCAGATTTAAGAAATCACACTGTTAATAGTGACATGATACAGAGTGAGACTCCTGTGTGTTGCTGCTGTGCTTATACTGTCTCAGGTGCAGGAAGGGCAAGAGTGATGCTCAGGCCAGTAATCAGTTTGCGGTACAGGGGCTGCACTCATTTAGGGTGAGAAACAGCTTTCTGTGGTTGGAAAGAGCAATATTTAGTTTTATGGTTTAATGCATAGTTTGTGCTTCATGCTTTATCCTGAGGTAAACAACATTAGTATCACAATACCAAAAAGTAATTTTCCTTTGGAAAAGAGATTTTTTTTTTAAAAATTTCGCCCCCCCAATCATGCCCCTACAGTTGTATTCCTGCTAGTGAAGATTTGGATTTCCATAGGTTGTGACATAACAGCTTCTTTTAAAGCAAAAGAGAGCCTCCCTTGTGCTACTTCAACAGAACTGAAACATGAATAACGTGAATACCAAAAATCGGGAGATCTCTGTCCCTTTCCCATTAGCCTGCAGCCATCTAACTCTGGCAGGCTCCCTTTTGAAGAAAAGGCAAGTCGGTGCTGAAGGGTCACTTGGAAACGGCAGCCTGGGAGTAAAAGAGAAGGTGCCTGTGAGGGGAGGCAGGAAAGAGGTGAAAGAGTTTAGCAGAGCTGTAGTGTAGAGGAAGGGGAGGTTGGCAGCTGTGTCTAATACCTGGATTAGCAAGGGACTAAGTTTTTTAAAGCGCAAGGGCAAGATTTTTTGATCCATTGAGAAAACAAACAAGAAAAACCCCCCAAAACTCCAAAAACCCAAACAAACAAACAAAAAATCCCCAAAAACTGGAACTGGCTATTCTAAAAGCACCTTGACAGATGCTAAACCAATCTTGTATTGATAATTTCAAAGTTCAGTAGGGTGTTTGTCTCTGCTTAGTTTGTGTATACCAGTTAGTATATTGTACATATTGTACAACTTGTGATGCATAAGTGGAAAAATACATTATGTTTCATAACTCTAGATGGTCGGTTCAGAATGACAGCAAATGAACCAAGTAACTGACAGAACCAAAATGCAAGCTGTGTATTTGGGTAGCAGGAAGACTGGGAATAATTTACTCCAAAATAGCAACAAGGAGCTATGTGCTTAGGATTGCAGATAGGCCACTGATTTGGATATAATTTTCAGGAATTTATTATGCACGCCTTATTTCCAGACAGATACACAAAAGTGCCCTGTCTTTGGTTCAGAGGGAGTCAAAGTACAGTTAAATGGTAGATAATGTCTCTAAAGAGAGTGAAGTATTGTCTCCAAAGAGAGAATGTACCTCTAACAGAGGACTTGCAGGCGGACAGACGGCCAACCATGCAACATACCCAGAGGCAAACTTGCAGAATGAAGCCAGGGAGGTTGATTTGCTCAGTGACAGTGGAATATTTTCCACAGCTGTACCTTAATAGCTCCCATGTAGACCTGGGTTTATTTTGTGGATGCGTAAAAAGACAGTCAGGTGGTGGTGAAAAGGAACATGATACTGGCTGTGGAAATAAACAGGAGCCATTTCAGGACTCTTAATCTTTTTTTTTTCCCCTCGCTTTAGCCCTTTTTTCTTTTTAAAAAATTCAGTATAGAAATCCAAATATTTTTTCAGTTAATTGTGGACTCTTCCTATGATGTATGTAACACAGCTCTGTGTAGTTGCCTACACAAGGGCAGGTAGGTGGAGATCTGGTAAAGCTCTGGAACACAATTCAGCTCTCCTCCTTGCTGTTTCCTACCTGACTAGAGTTCTGCAGTCACTAAGGCTTTGTCTAAAAATCTTTTCTTACGCTATTTCTTTGCTTATGACTTATGGGAAGTAAAATCTCTAACCATACAAATGTGCTTCAGATTAATACTGTGTGCATAGTAAAGGCTAGTCAGTGAGACAGAAGTCTTACATTCTTGATATTTACTTATTTTTAATTTTTAATTTAATTTTAACTCATCTATTGGACTGACATTCACCTCTGTGCTGTGTGTATACAATAAAAAATGCCAAATTTTCCATTGCACAAGTGTCCATAATACTTTAACAACAACAACAAAAAAGGTTCTGGAGTACTTGCTGATGCAAATTTTTTTTTTTCATTAACGTCACTCTATTTCAAAAACATTCTTTAACAATGAAGCACATACTGTACATAGGAGAAAATGCATCTAAAAATAAATCTTGGTTTGTTTTCCTGCCCCACCCCCCTAAGTTAGACAAGTAGTATATTGACCTGCTGGACTATAAATGCTTAATTCTAGGAGGGAGAAGAAATCACAGAACAAATTTTATGTGTCTGTATCATGTAACTATTTCTTACCTGTAAATATGCGTCTATCCATATGTGCATATAATGTATGTATAACTATAAATAACATTTAGATTCAAAGTATTTATAAAATTGAAATACAACAAAAGAAACAACCCAAAAAAACCCAGAAAACAAGTAGTTTTTCAGTTTTAGAACAAAACTAGTCTGCGGAGAATGTCATGAAAATAATTCTGATGTTTGATTTTTATAGTTTCAAGATCAAGTTCCCCACAGATGCTTGGGGCTGAGGTGAGCTCTCACCTGCGGCTTCTTCTAGCCCCTGTGGGACTTGGAAGATTTGCCTGTCATAGCCTGAATGGAGCTACTGGAAGTACTTTGTGGATTCTGGAGGACACTGAGCATGTTTGCTTCCATGGAAAAGTTGTTAGGCACATGAAAACTGTGATTGCGGGAAAGCTTCCTGACATGGACTTTCTTCCTATAAAACACTTTAATTTTTCAGAAATTGTCATTGGAAAAGTGGCCTGGTGAGAAAATTCTTCATGGTTTCCAGGCAGTCTTGCTGGCTGGTTTAGCTAAGTGAAATGTCACCTGGTGAGGATTTTCCTCAGCTTCAGGAAGACAGCAAAGCCTCCTCAGTAATACTCGTCCAGTTGTAAGTCATCTTCCAAGTGGTAGGTTTCCACTTTCCCCTTTATGTTTATCAGAAAGTGACCACAGAATAAATAGTGGGGTTTTTTTCATTCTTTCCCCAGTTTGTTTTACTTTGTATATTAGACAGTACTCTGTAAATTATACTTCCATTTTTTCTCTTGAATAATCAGTCAGGCGTGTTCCCGTTTCACTTGTGCTGGAAATCCATTTAAAGTTTACTCAGTTCTAGCAGAGAGATTATTTTAAAAATAATCTATTTAAAAATAAGAAATGAAATAGTAAAATAAATTGTTGGGGGGAACTAGGGAGAGCACAGTAAAATGGATTTTCTTGGCTTTGTTTTGATAACGTACTTGTTTTCAGATTGGAAATATTCTTGTTTCTGATTATTTCTTCATGTCACTCACAGCTTCATTAAAAAGTAGTAATGAAAACAACATTTGTTTTATGTTCTGTTAAATGCAAGGAAAATTACTCCTTTACTTATTGAAACAGCAGTTTGGTTGGAAGTGGAAGACTTTAGTTATTGGGGTGGAAAGTTAATTAAATTGGCTATTAGAAACATGATGTCCTGCTGACTTAGTGTGGTTCATTTTTTGTGTCCTATTTTAAGAGCTTGCTGCTTTCATTTCTTCCTGGTTTTTTTTTCCTTCCTATTCTATTAAGATATGAAAACAGGAAAGCAATTGAACTGAACCAAGTTTCTCTGTGGATATGTTTTGGTTTGGCTAGCAAATTGAAAGCTAAAGGCCGAGATGGAGGTGTGTCCTCTGAGGGTAGTGCAAGACATTTTATTTATAAAGCTGAGTTTCCCTAGATGATGGAAATTGCTTGAGCAGACATCTGAAATGGCTCTGTGCAAGGAGCCAGTAATGCTGTGTATGACTAAAACATGTTACACCTCTTGGTCCCAACCTAAAACTTCAAACTTGTACTTCTTTGCAGTTAGGTGATAGGATCTGTCTTAGCTTAAGACAAGGTCAGTTACACTTGTATGTGCCCCAAGCACTCCTTTCATATTTTTTTTTTCTGTTTGTAGGCATAGTTTAAATCTATGTGAAGAAGAGAAAGTAGGTATGGAAAGCAGGGCCACATTCCAGCACCACAAGATGTCTGGAGGCGTTGGTGGCTATGAAATGGCTTAAACCTGGTGCTACCATTCAGCTGTCAGTAAGGAAGAGCTTGTTTTGATTTTTTGCTGTTCAAGTGAAATATAATTCAGGCTTTAAATAATTTTTTTTAATAGCCTGCAGTATGTTTTGGTACAGAACTGAAGATTAATCTTGTTTTATTATGGTTTTTTTTCTTTCCATATTAGTAGTTTAAGTTTTGGAAAGTGGGAAGGCATGGATGTTTGACAGTTTTAATGAGGTTCAGTTTTCTTATTTTAGTTTGGGAACTTTGCGAAGGCAATTCATGGAAAAATTGTGTTTTGTATGAACGGTGGCCGTTCTGCATTATCCAAATACTGCTTCATGCTGTGCAGCTCAAGTATAGAAATATCAGCAAATTTATGGAGGAAAAATGCTACTTGTAAACATATTTTCATTTTCCATTTTTCATACATTTTTATAGGTCTCTGAGACTTGCTTAATGTGTATTGGACCAGAAGATAAACTTTAACATTATATTTGTTTGCTTGCTTTAATTGTAGTTAGAGATTTATGTAGGATTTCTTTGTATTAAGTTGTTTCTCTTCAATGGATCAGCTCTTTTCATTCTTCTGGAGTAAAAAACATTACCTTTCTTTTTGATAGCACCCTGATAAGTGATTATCTTTTTGATTCAGTAGTATCTGAATGTAGTAATGCGTATATTTAAAATACACTGTCAATTTATGATTTAAAAGAGAGCATATTTCAAGGTTTATGACAGGTATGTGCAGCTGTATACTTTCGCTTCTTCATACCTCTGATTGTATTGCAGGACAAATACTTTATGAATATTTGTTAGGGCATTGTTCAGGCTTGCCCAGCCATATTCCCACACTTTAATTATTTCTAGGGTATAGGAAAAAAAGTACCAATAGATCTTTCTCAGTACATCTCTATGATATGTAGAGTTACTTCAACTCAAGTTGATGAACATTTACTTTTCAGCTCTCCTGCAAACAGGGTTGTTCTTCCTTGATAAATAGTCACAGTAGTTTGTTCTTTTTTTAAAATGGAATAAATAAAGAAAAAAATAATTTTACTAACAGCAATACCTAAAATATTTTATTCCTTTCAAAGGTTTTATAATAGGATTTTAAATGTGCTTTACTGATGATTTTACAGGGAGGGAATTATTTGTTGAACGTCATGCAATGTTATTTGTGGGACTTGTTTCATTAATAGCAATGTGAGTAACCGTCTTCCTGAATTTTTCTGTGTTTGCTTTTGCTGAATCAGAATTTTAATAAGCTCTATGTGTGGAAAAACTGTCCTAAGTCTCATTTCTGTGGCTTCCACGGGCTATGTAAAGAAGCCTGTGCTTATGAAAATAAAGATAAGTCAGTGAAGAGCATTTAGGAGAAGGAGCAATATGTAACAATTTTTGTATGTTCTTTTAACTGTGAGCTCGAAGTAGAATGGCTTGATCAAAGGACTACTGCAGAGTATGTTTTGTAGATTCCTTTGTTTTCTCTTGCAGGTGTGAATCAATTCCTATTTCACTTTGTCCTTTGCTGTAGGCTTGACTCCCCTGCCCTCTTCCATAGGACAGATGTTGTCTTTGGAATGCCCTTGGTGATGAGAGCATATCTCAGGGATAGGATTTGATCATCTGAGCAACCTGGGACCTGAGCATCTGAAGTCTATCTTTCCTTGCTTTTAGTCCACCAAGTGACTTTGTTTTGCTTATGCTTTTTAATATAAAATGCAGTATGTGGTGGATTGAGTTTTCTACCTCTCCCTCTCTACTTCCTGAAGTAAAGGGACTTTTTTTTTTTTAAACTTAAGTGATTTTTTTGCAAATTAAATTCCATCCTGCAGCTTAAAAATAAGCCCAGTTTAAGGTGGAAGTCTCATGATAATCTGTAACATATAAAATAAATATATATTTGTTGCTGAAACTGTAAATGCAGTAATAACCACTGAAGAACTGGCACAATCTTTGCTGAGAAGCTCATGCAACTTCTGAGAGTAGACTTTTACAGCGGCAGAGAGTATGTTTTATGTGGTTCAGATCATTGAGCTGTTCTGTTTCAGTGATTAAAACTGTTTGGTCAATGCTGAGAAAGTTTATTGAGAACTGGAAAAAGTATCTTGTTTTGGCTTTGTGTTCCGAAGTACAGAAGCGAAGTATTAGGAGAGCTCACTACACATCTGAAGTTTTGGAGAAAGTAGTAACAAAATCATCTTGTTCACTTGCCTCACTTTTTTTGCAATGAAAATGAGACTAATCTAAAGTATAGATTAGAATCTCTGTTACAAATTCAGAAGATCTGCTTCAATCAGTACTTTCTGCTAGCTTGTCCAAAATAGAGAGGAAAAACCAGAAATTCTTTTTCGTTCTATGCCAAACTTAGGCTTTTTGTTTGTTTGGTATTTTGGGGGTGTGTCTCTTTTGTTTGTTTTGTTTTATTTTCTTCAGAAAAGATGCTCTTTTTGCACAGATAACTACTAACACATTTATGAAGGTCAGCTTTTCCCAGCTTCTGCTTATGCGCTCATATTTATGGGATGAATTTGTGTCTGCTTATGAAGAGGAAGCTCTGTGCAAGGTCCGGGCAAGTTTGCTTTTGGTTAATCAAACTGTCCTCGATGTCAGGACAGCAGCTGTGCAATAGGACCAGCAAAAGGCATTTTTTAAATACCTTCCTCAACAATCTCAGTACTGTGTAAAGGAAAGTTCAGCTGTTTTGTGCATGTTTAATGACAGGAGTACTTGAGGAAATACTGTGTTACCAGCCAGGTAGTAGCATGGGAACACTGTACTGTTCTCTTATTTATTTTTAATATGGTTGCAAGTCCACTGGTGTTCACGCTGGACTGCTCTCTTTCTGAAGTAGGTCACTTCTTATACCTAAACAGCTTAACAGAATTTTTAGGATCAAATCACAGCTTGATGTAACACAAAATTGCAGCCTTCTTGATTTAAAATAATAATGAGGAATACGCTCATTAATATCTGTACTTTTTTTCCTTAAAACCACATCTTTAGATGCTAGTAACTTCAATAAAATTGAGTTTTCATCAGATATGCATCTGTTCCTTACCTTATTCATACATATCAGGGAAGATATGTATTCTGACTGTGCTCTCATAGAATTAACTTTTTCCTGGTATTCACTGGATAACAACAGCTACTAATGTTCTGATCCTTTGTAATAATAAAATGTTCCATATGAGTTAATTTCTGTAGCTAACTTACATGGTGATTTTGGAGTAGTTGTAAGGCCTTACACTGTTTTCTCATTTTATTTTCATTTACTTCAGAAGTAGTCTTTTCATCTCCAGTACTTTTGGTTGAAGAACAGTGCTCTGAGCCAGTCGTAAGTGCTTAAAGTCACATTCCTGCACTTTCCTGAGCCTTCTGTATTTCTCTGCCCACATTTTCATAGTGTGTCTTTAGAAAAGAGCTGTGACTGATACTAAGCATTTTGTAATGAGTAATATTCTCAAGTACTCATTACTACACTGATTACATTTTGTAGTGTATTTGCCTTCCAGTAAAATGCAGTATTTCTAATGATGTTGTAATTTATTACACTGGGGGAATGAGGTGAATTTTTGATATAATAAGTTAATTAACATGCATAAAGAAAAACTTCACAACATTTTTTGATGTAGAGGAAGTTCAGAAGTAAAGTTAGGAAGTTCATTGCGTAAAGTAAGCTTACAATGCAGTGAATGTTTCCAGATATTTTACAAGTTCCTTTCAGTTAAAGTAATGTAATCTAAACTGAGATCACAAATTTAAAAACACAATTTAAAAACCCAAAGCAACCCTAGAGAGGCAGGAGCCGTTAGAGAGAAATGGGAGAGAGAATATTTGCAGAAGGCATAAAATTAGAGGTTAGATGGGGAGTTAAGCAGAGTAAGTTACTGTTTGGAAGAAGGGGCACAAATGGCCACTTCTACGTGCACAGAGAAGTGTAGATACAGTATTATGAGAGATGTGGTCTAGCTCTACAGGTAGCGTTTATCTTGGCTAGCTTTGGCTGCCTAAAGCTAGGCCTTTATTTAAGCTATAGTTTTGGCTCCTTCTGAAGTCTCAGGAGACAATAAGGCACCTTTGGGGGAATGATTCATCTGTCTTGTTTAAGACATGTCCTAGGATGGTATGACACATCCTCTGGAGGTGTCTAACATTTTGCATTGATTAGAGCATGCTAGAAAGATACCTTAGGCAGGTAGCTCTTAGGCTCCTGAGGTAGGGGAGAGAGATTTCAGCTGTGTTAAAGTCATGTTCCAGCCTCTTATTTTCCCTGTAAAGCTAACTCTGGAGTTAAGGTGATTTGTAGTCCTTCATTTTTACAGTTACTGCATGAACTGTTGTCCAAGGTTTACTAAGAATAATTTTTTTTCCTCTGTTGTTTTAGTTCAAATAGTTGCTTTTGCAATTGTCAAGTGTGCTAAAACTACTTACTTTGAAGTGATGTAATGTATAATCTGTTACTGTATTTTTTTCAGCATTATGTTATCACAAATTAACGCTTTGTGGTTTGTATAATGAAGAAAGGGAAATTGTAGGCATTTGTTTTAATTTTAGAATAGCTAAAAAAGGCTATTTTACTTTCTCCAAACACGCAGATAAAACCTTGACTGAATACTAAAGGTACCTAATAACACAGCTTTGTTCCCTAATGACAGTATTTGGAAAAAAACTCCATTTGGTCTTTATCCTCACGCATCAGAATATCATCTGAAACTATACACTTGCCTATGGCCTGCATAAAATGTTGTGAAAATAAAGGAAGAAGGGTTCTCTCAGTTATATTCTTTATAATAGATTAAGAATTTGATCTCACTTTTCTGAAGAGAAAGGTCGTGATTACTCACTGTTGAACAGAAAGTCATTCTAAAGGTTACAGAACAACAACCAACGTTCAGCACGACACAAGAGTCTGTATGGCCTTTATATAATTTGCAATTGTGCGTTGCTTTTTGACCTTTGCAGGTTAATTTTTTTTAAGCCTCAAAAATTAATACCTTATTTTTATTCTATAAAACTTTTCATAAATTGAATACAATACAAGCGTTATATCTCTCACATGCTTCTCTGCCACTGAAGGAAGCTTTCTTTGCACTCCATCCTGCCAGTCTCCAGACAGCTGTCAGTTTATTGTGATGGGTCTGCTGATGCCTCTCTCAGCCTCAGGCAGCAGCAGGAACTGGAGCCAGCCTCAGTTCTGCTCCACCCTCTGCATGCTAGACTGTTGAGACTATGTACCCCCTTCATTTCCATCCCATTTTCCTCACCCTCCTGTAGCCTGCCCTGCCTTATCCCTCCTATATAGGGTGCCACAATAGCACTGAGAACAGAAAAGGGAAAGCTGTCTTCTTTCAATTCATGCATATTGCCACTCCTTCTCTCACCTTCCACCACTGTGAGGAGTCTGGCTTGTGCCCTTGATAACACCATCACAGGTGCTAGTGGAGCAGCTGCTGGGTGCCCCTTAAAGCCATCCTTTCTCTAGGACAAACAAGCCCTGATCCTACGGTCTCTCCCCGTGGGACAAATGCTCTAGGCCCTCGTGGTTTCGTGGCCTCTGCTGGACTTGCTGCAGGTTGTCAAAGTCTTTCTTGTATTAGGGATCCCAAAACTGAATGCTATTCCAGATGTGGTGTAAAAAGTGCTCAGTGGAAGGGGAGAATCACCTCTCTTGACCTTTTAGCTGTGCCCAGGGTGCTGTTGGTGCTCTGTCCTGCCAGAGCGTGTTGCTGGCTCATGCTCTGCTTGCGCTTCTGTGTCAGGACACCCAGATCCTTAGAGCTGCTGAGCCCAACCAGCTAGTTGTTTACCCACCTAGCTGTCCAGTCGAGTACTTGTCCATCTCTCCAGACCATAACATCCCAACTGAGATACAAGGAGTAGGCCAACCTGTTCATTAGCTCATAAATTTTTGTTTATTTTCTCATACTGACATTAAATTTGTGCCAGCCTTATTGTCTGAGAGTGCAACCTCATTATTCATTATATTAAAAATGACTGAAGTAAAATCAAGTTACAGGTGACTTGCTGATACTTGTACAGCCTCCTGATTACTATGAGAATATGGTGTATGCGTGTATGTTCTTTCCGTGCCTATATCCACAACTTGCAGCAGACACAGGATCTTCTCTCGCTCCTCTGCCATGGACAGTTCAAAGGCCTTGATTTTCAGAAAGAAGCTTAGTCTCAGTGCATGCTGATCATCATATTCCTGTCCAAGAGCAAAGTGAAATCAGTAGAGAGGTTCTTACAAATTCTGATGATTCTCACTGGTTTCCTGAAAATAATTTTAAAATTTACTAGTCTTTCATTTTTTTGTATTTGAGACTAAGTGGAAAGGCAGCTTATTTGCATGTTGATAGGGTGCAGCATTTAACTCTAAATGCACATGGAAAGGAATGAATTGCTGATGATCACAGATAGCATTTTTAGTTGTATTCTTGTGTTGAAGGCAGACTATGCTTGTAACAAAAAAGCTGAACTGAAAGTAGTTCTCTTTCTCTTGAAATGTAATACTGAATAATAAGATTAGCTTTTTGTTTTAAGTCTAACATTCTCATTTGGTTTTCTGAAGCTTGAGACACACTATCAGAAATGAGAGAATTTATTAAATAGAGCGTTCCGTACTGAGGTTTTTGGCTGCAGTGCATTTGGAGTGAATATTAATTTTCTAATCCATGCTATATCATACTCATCCATGTAAATAAGCAGAGCAGTATGTGAATCATGTGAGGGATTGGCTTTGTGATGACTTTGGGCAGGATTCCTTCTGCTGGCCCCACATTTTGAGCTGTGGAAAAACATACTTCAGATGTTCAAGTTGCATAAAGAGCTGGATGAGGAAACAAAGCAGTGTGCACTGCAGAGGTCTAGTGGAGCACTAAATGTCTGGGTTGAATGATGATCATGTTCTGATGCAGCTCTATCTCAGAGGGGAGCAAGGCCTCTTCTGGTAGGGTTTGCCTTGATGCCTTGAACATCCATACTGGCATAATCTAGAAGGGGATATCCAGATGCGATTATCAGATGAGATAATTGCAGTAGCTCAGAATAAAGCCATTGTTTTGTGAAATCAAAGTAAGGAATGTGTCATTTTAATGTGAAAATCTAGTCCCAAAGGTTGATTAGAGGTACTGCGGAGCAGTTCCACCTCTTTCCCATGTATTACTGGAAGCTTTTTCTTTGAAGGGAAAGGTGGCAGCCACAAAAGAAAAGAACTTGTTATACAACCACCTGTGCCTTCTGCACAGAACTGACTTTCCTGTTGTGTTATAGGTGTTAGCCTCTTTCTCCTAGAGGCTATAATATTTTGAGTCCTCTCCTTTTACTTACAAATCTTTACCAACTCTATTTTTTAGACAAGGGCTTTGTCAGGAGTATTGAAAGCTCTTAAAATTTTGTCCAGTGCTTAATATAAGAATATTATTGTTAGATTCATTGCAGCATTTGGATGAGGAGAATTTTCCTGTGTGAGAAAGTCAAATAGGTTCCTTTGTCACAGAGCCTGAGGTTTAATTTAAAGAATTCATACAATCTTTTGTATGCTTGTATGCAATGGCATCACAGGTTTTGCATACATGACAATAGTTTGACTTTATTTGCTAGGATTAACTTCTAAGGGCCATAAATTAGAAGTACCTAAATTATGGATGGTACTAATACTTAAAATAGTGCCTTATAGCTGATGAAGTCCTTTGTGAGCAATAATTAATTAAATCTCAAAACCGTCCCATGAGATGGTATTATCCCCTGTTTTACAGACAGTAGAACACAAAGGCGGAGTGTATTGTTCAAGGATAGGTAGCCAGACATTGCCAGATCAGAGATTAAAACCCAGACCTCTTTTTTTATAGGGTCATGTTTTAATCCACTTTGTGTTTCTAGTGCTTTGAATTTTGCTGATACTTACTCTGTAACACAACTTTTTAATCTCATTTGATCTTTGCTGTATGAGATGATCCTTGGGGGAAAACAGGGCATTCCACCAACCTGTTTGTTTTAAGTCTCCAAAAGGGAGAAGGTAATAAATTCTGTCTTTTTAGTACTGTCCAGGCCATCTCAATGTGCATACTTTTCTTTCAGAACATAGTGTTTTATGCTATTACTTTGTCTGTAAATACTAAGAAGAAGATTATAGCACCATGGGGTTTTTTTAGTGCAGCCACTGGGGGGGGGGGGGGGTGTCTAAAAACAGCATTAATGGGAAGAAGCGGAGAGAAGCATTTTGGAGCAGTTCACAAGCTGTTCATGTAAGTGTAATTTTAAGAAATTTTGCTACTTAAAACTACTACTCATGATTATATAAGGAGTTTCTCCTGTTAGAGGTTGAATGATGTTGAAGACTTTATCTCTGTTTTGGCATGTGGTATCACACAGCAGCTGAGGCTCTTTGGCTTTTGAGATTTTTCCAAGAGAAGGGAGAGCACATGTTCCACTAGGAATTTCAACATTGGTGTGTGTTTCCTCTGAGGGTGATGGGGATGTCATGTTTCATCCGGAAGGCAATCTGGAATACTGCCCTCATTGAGTTTCTTTGCAAGTCACAGTGAATGAAATAATCTGTTTTCTGTCAAAGGATCTTAGGAGAAGGAAGAAGATTTTTTTTTATTAACAAAGTACTGTATAGTAAACTCATTGGCAAAATCCTTGTTTGGTTTAGTGCTTCTTTTAGAATCCTTTCTAAAAACCTTGTCTCTGAAGTAGTCTGTGATAGGTTAAAGTATTATTTCCAGTGTAAAACTCTTCTAACATAACTAAGTTTGCTGACAACTTTTATTCTAGTGCATCTACAAAACCTAAATAATACCACTTTTGAGAATTCCACTGGGTAGGATAAGCAAATAAGGTCATCTGGGTTTTGATTTCGTTTGGAAATAAAAGAGGTAAAAGAAATTTGTCATGTTTCCTTAAGCATTTGAATTTGTTAGGAAATAACAGAGGACTAGTAAAGCTGGGATTTTCTGTTTTAGTGTAATTTATTACATTTTATGTTACTTTAAAGTACATCAGCTTTTGCATAGTGTCTCAATAAGGGGGACTAGAAAACAGCTGTGGTGACAGACTTGACAAAAATTTTAATAAGGCTGTGTGCAGTGTTTGAGATGCCAAGCACACAAAAACAAGATGCAGAGTCCTCACCCAGAAATGTGTGGAAATACAGCTGATCACAACTGGTTTTCTCTTCAGACAAGATGATTTGGTGACAGTATCAGTATGATGATGACAGCCCAAGAACTGAGCCACTAAAGAAAACAGGAGTCAGGCAAAAATTAATGTAATCGAATGCATATTTTCCAGATATTTGTCAAAATCTCAGTTTTGAGTGGAAAACTTTAAACTAGCCCTATTAATAATTTGGGTCAAAATACGACAACTGAGGAAGAAACTATTTGAAGGGGAGGTTAATTTTACTTAGTGCTGGCTGCCGGCATTACTCAATTTATTACCATTTCAAGGTTGTAATTTCAATATTGCTGTTTTGAGAAGTGAAGAAGTGAAAAGGTGAGCAGCAGAGAAAGAGTGCATAAAATGTATGATAACAAAGTACTAATGGGACAAGAACAGGACAGATAATGAGAGGACAAGGACTTTACTGAAAGGCATGCCAGCTTGCTGGTAGGAACAGGGATGTAACCTGGATTTCTTGTTCTCCCATGCAAAATTAAGAGTTTGACAGGGCATTTCCCATGTTGCTGGAAGCCTAAGGTAAATGGCCCATGTTCACCCTTGGTTTAGCAATGTTGGTCCCTGCCTTTTGCTTTCTCTTTATTGTCATGTAAGAAGAAGTATTAGGTGAATTTTTCCTTATGCTGATACAGAGTGAAAAGCTGGGAACAGTAGGAGTTTTTCCTGAAGTTCTTCTTTGCCCTGGAATCACTATTTGCTGAATTGCACGCTCCCATGCTCCTGTGAAATACCTTCTGGTTTTAGATCACAGCTTATTTTCCACAGAAGGTAGAAGGAGGCATTTCCTGTTATAGAACAGAACTTAATAGAGGTGGAGAATGAGAACCTCTACTGCTGGCTGCTTGGAGATGCTAATGGTCCTAACTGCTTGTTGCCTGTCCTTGCTCATTTTAGAAGCTAGATGTTGTATCCTTCCCCCTGTCTCAAAGCTGGGTTCTCCCTACTTCTGTACCATCAACCACCCGTGTTTAGTGAGTCTTGGCTCTACAGAATGAGTACCTCTTCTGGAAACAGTGGAGCTCAGAGAGGAGCTAGCAAAAGCGTTTATTTGTGAAGCTTATGTATAACCTTACAGCAGGAGTTCCCTGCCGTAACTTGCTTGGGAAGTACTGTTCATGCCAGCAGCTTCAGCTTCACAGGTGGCATGTAGATCATCTGGCTTCTGAAATTAGACATGTCTCCACTACTTTCTCTTTCATTCTCCCACTGTGCTTCCATAACTTCATGTTTTTATCCTCCCCATCCTACTGAGATCCTTCTGCTCCAACTTAAGGTATACCCTTCTCTTTGTGCTCTCTACCTCCTTCACCTTCATACTACACACCCCACATGTGGACTAGGAGCTTGTACCCTTAATCTCATTTTTTCCTACTCCACCATTGCATGTTCTCACAGACCTGACCTGAGAGCATGGTTCCTACCTCAGGCTGGCACAGTGCCTGAAGCAGAGGCAAGCCAACTGGCGTCACAGGGTTGCAGCTGCCAATTTCCGTTTTTACATGATGTTGTAGCAAGAGCAGCAGCAGCTCTAGACTTTTGCTTACGTGCAGGATCTACCAGGAGGCAAAATATGCTTTCTCTGTGATTCCCTATAAAATCTTGTACATGGAATAGTCAGGAACAGCCTCCATTGCTTGTTATCCACGTATCACTTTGAGGAGGCTTACCTAGCAGACTTCACCAAAGCATAGTTTTGATAATCTTTAAAAAAATAACCTTTTTCCTAAACCTATCTTAAATGAGCAGCAGAATTAACAGATTTCAAACTGACTATAATCCTCTTTATCTTGCCTTTTTTTTTTTTCCACGTGGGTGAGTTTGGTTTTCATGAATGGGTAGAATTATTGAAATGTGTTTCAAATCGTTGATGCAAGGACTATCATGTTGGCCTGACGTGGGATAGGTGATTGCTCACCCTCCCGTGCTGCTAACAAATACACAAAGACACACTAGAAGTCCATGAAGTGTTACACGTAAAAGACACACTCTGTAGAAGTTAACTGCTTGCAGTGATTCTCCGTACAAGAAAACTTACCTGTTTGAGGCTCTCTGGCTTTTCCTTGACTGCTTTTTAAATAACTTTTTTACTTTTAAAAATCAGTTGTTGTTGTTATTTCTTTTGTAATACTATACATTAATTAAAACCAAGAATTATCCTTCTTGCATTCCTAAAATAGCATCAGAATGATAAGCTAATTCTTGTATTACTTCTTCTTTAGATTCGTTAAAAGCTCTTAACTCTTCTCCCATAAATAATTGGTGCAATTTTGAGAATATGTCAGTTCCATGTTAAGAGTCCTGTATTTTCAGAACCATTCAGTATCTTGCAGCTCTTGGTACAGACAATCAAATTATTGAACGATGTCACAGTCATTTTAACACTTGCATCCTGTAGTTGCCACATTTCCACAGTAGGTATTTAGTTCTCAGGCTATTTGCAGGCAATGCCTGGAAAAGAATCCAGCCTTCCCTATTTTGTTGCATATAATACTTTTTAGAAACAGTATATGCAAAACTTTTTTGCTTTTTAGCTTGAACACTAATTGTATATGTTAGGAAAGGTAAATAGAAGTATCTGTTCCTGTTTGACCTTCTGTAACCAATTGTTTTTTCATATTTTTGCACTTTATTGCTAAAATATTTTTATTAAGTTGAATAGATTAATAAACATTTTTCTATATCTGAGGAAGAATTATTTTTCCTTGATGAAGATATTTGCACATTAGACAATACACAGAACGAACAGTGCCTTATTTTATTACATGTTCAAAACTTGCATAGTTCTAAAGTTTTCACAGATTTTTTTTTTGGCTCATTCAACTGCAGCTTAAATGCATGATGGTTTTTGCAGTGTGCTCAGTATATTAGAAATTGTGATAACTTGCATGTGGCAGGAGTAACCTGAGTACAGACAACTCACTGGATTGTCTGCCTAACCTGACCCAGGGATCGGCATATCCCTTTGTCTGTTGAGATACATCTGCAAATCCCAATGTACAACTTGAATTAGTTATAAAGACTTAAGAAAAAACCCTGTTCTTGCAATAATTATGACTGAGAAGGAACCATGAAGCTATCATGAGGCTTGAAATCCCTTGTAAGAACAAAAACAAAAAAAAAAACCCAAACCCTAAAACTCTTCATCTATCTCAGATCCTGTTTTACCAGTCAATTCTTTCCGCTTTTCCCTGGACAGGGAAGGGAGAGGTTCCTCTCAAGATGTTGCTCTTACAGCTGCTACTGATACCCTGTTCTGCAAAAATATGCATTTGTGCTTCATGTAGGCCCAGTGGGAAATCCTGCTGCTTTCCCTGGCACTCTCCAGAATTACTCATAATTTCAGCCCCTTCTAAAATCTGTGGCAAAATGCCAATCTAGTTGAAGTAAAACCAGGCATTCAAAAGCTATTGTTTTCCAGCCTGATACATACTCCTTTTCATTTGGTTTAATGAAGTATTTCTTTAGCCACAGAGAGCTGGACCAAAATGTCAGTGATATCCATTACTAGTGCCTATGTATTATTCAGAGGGTCAGATTCGGAGCAGCTTGAGCTGTATTAATGATTTCTATGGATATGTGTGTAAAGTTTGTGAAAGATAAGATGGGTTGTTAGTTAATGTGACGTTTTCTGGTTTTTTCCATTAGTGGAAGATAGTATATTTAGATCACTTTATATAGAAATGAATCCATGTTCTATTTACAGACATCCAATAAAGACTCATATTATGAAGAGAAAATTGGGTTCTGAGTAGCCAGAAAGATTTAATTAAAAAACACAATATAAAATTAATGCAACCTATCTTCAGTTTCCTTGCGATCTGAGTAGCAATAAACAAGGGGCCCTGGCTGGTTGTGCAAGTGGACTCAGGGAATCAGTGTTCTGTGTGTTTTCCAAGTATTGACTGGTTTGTTTTGGATTATGTGTCCATATACTCTCATGAGAGCTGTTCCCATGCCTGAGGGCTATTAAGACTGAATTTTTTTTCTTTTTTTTCAACTTGCAGTGCCTGTTGGGGCCAAACACGCACTCATATATTAGTAGATTGAGATTTTTTTTTTTTAAATTTGACTTACCTCTAAGCATAGCAGTAAATTGACATATTTGTATTATGAAAGAAAGTATACTCTCATGGAATGCATGTAATTTTGGAGGGTTGGAAGTGGTCCTTCTCAATTCTGGGGAGGTGATATCACAGCTCCAGTTTGGTTGCTATTGGTATGGGAAAATACTGGGATGACTGTTCTTACATGTGTTAATTTAGGACCTGGTCTTCACTGTCCCTATCAGGTTTTTTATCAATGGGACCTGTGTGAGAAATGCTGAGGGCTACTTCTAACCTTTTATTAGTAGAAGCACTGCACATCACACTTCTTACAGGTCTGCATTCAAGTTTGTTTTCATTCAGGTGGTTTTTTTTTTCTGTGTGCGTGGGGGTTTCTTGTTGGCATTTTTGTTGGTTGATTGGTTGGTTGTTGGGGGTTTTTTGTTCTGGTAGTGCTGGCTATGCCCACAGTTAAAACTATTTGCAAGGCTGTATTTTTCCAAAAGCTTTTATTGCTTTGTTCACATTTTAAAACTGTGTGTCACTCTGTTTGACAACTCCTTAGTCTCTGCTTGTCACCAGGTACTGTTTGAATGGCAAGCAGTGGTTGCAAATATATGTGTTTCAAGTTAATGAATAGTGTGAAGCAGCAGAATGATTTCTAATATGAATGAAAGTGTATCTTGTATTGTCAGGGAGTGATTAAATAAGTAACCTAAACTGTGACCAAATATGAAGGGAAGGGGAATAATTTGTTAGTGATCTGTTCAAAATGGAAATTTAACCTAACGAGTGAGTAATATTTTGGATATACCAGCTTTACCTCACTGATAAGCATGGGTTACTCATGATTTGCTTTGTTTTAGGTAATGTTTAAAGCTGGTTGAATATATACTGACAGTGTGAAATTGGTTTTCACCTCCACCCTTAGCCCCCAAAGCTGAGCTGTCAGTCGGGTTCCATGGTAAATGTCAACTTTCCAGGAGAGCAGTACACTTTCATCTCAGGTTTGCTGTCACCAAAACATGCTCTTCTGAAAATCTGTTGGTAAGCACAAAGGTTATGTGCTATATGTGTTGATCACTCCTGAAACATAGGGATTTTGGAAGTGTTTGAGTGGATCTGGTTCTAGTTATGGTTACACAATGTGTATTCATCAGGTATCCTCTTAGGCACATTGATACAAGTCTGTGTAGGAAGTTGAATATCTTTTACGTAGCAATTAAAATAATTGGTCATCTATGGCCTTATAATTTCTGGTTTTTGGTTTTGTTTTGTTTTTTTTATTAATGGGATAGGGCTTTTCTTTTACAACTTTATCATCTCATCACGTCACCTCATTTTTGTATTACCTCTATTATCCTTTCAAATTGAATTATTTTCTTGTTTTTAAACAAATGAAAGAAGGTTTTAATGTTTATTAGTATGATTTGTTGAAGCAGGTGATTTGCAGCAAGAAATGAAAGTTCTGGACTTAAGTTAGAGGAAGTTGGCAGACAGTAAGCTTCATTATAGAACCAACAGCTGCAGTGGAGGTAAATACCCATAGAAAAATGTAAAGTGATGTTTGCTGTTCTTCCATTACACCAGTAAAGCTTCAGATGAGATTTTATCCATTGTAGTAGTTTTATAGTAGTGATTTAAGTAATCAGGCAGGGCTGAAAATGAGATTTTTAAACCTTTGATGCTATAAGATATTTCAGCCTTCCAGGCACAACATGTAATTATACTAGCCTGAGTTTGCTGTAGCTTTAATGAACAGTTGTGTCTGTGTAAACTAGTTAAGTTTAAAGAAGAGAAATTCACACAACCGCCCCAAACTGGAAGCATACTTTTGATGGAAGAACTCTTCAGTCTCCATGGACTACAGCTCAATCTGTGGCTGAAAATCAAAGAAGGAATGAGATTTATGTGAAGGACAGCAATATGTGGTGTGGTGGTTATGAGATGTGACTAAGGATAAGAGCGTGGGAGAGAACAGCTCTGCTGCTGTCTGCCGAGTGCCATTTAGGACCAGAGCCTTTTGATGACCTTTGGCAAATCACGTAAGCTCTCTGCACCTTGACTTCTGTGCAAAGATAATACGCCTTCTTCACAGTAGTTTTTTGAGACCTAATTAAGATTTTCCAAGCAATTCCAGAACCTCAGATGAAAAGCATGCACAGAAAGTGTTATAATTAACAGGGGTTTTTATCAATATAAAACAGAATGCCTTTTTTTAGAGGCTTTTTAGTATATCCTACCCCTAAAAAGCATCATTTGTAGATATGATGTTTTGAGGTTAGTAAAAAGAAATGTTTATTTTCTTGTACTGGAATATTCTTCTCTGTGCATGTCAACTCACATGCCTTATTGTGTTAGGGATCTGGAGGTTTGGGAGTGTGTGCATTGCTCTAGGCTATATCCAGATAAGGGAAAAAATTGATTAGGCTGTGTCTGCAGATACTTCTCCATTTCTCCTATAAAGGTGTGTGCTTTTTCCTGTGCGTTTTTTTCCTCTACATTTGGCATATTCAAGCATTGCTACTACTGGAAGGAGAGACTGGACTGCCGATGACTCTTAAGGTCACTTTGCTTATTCCATTTATATGGCAAATATAGGAGTGTGACTGGAACTAAATTAGAGTCAGGAGGGCTGCATGACCTGCATTGGAAGGAAGTTGTAGCTGGCTTGCATTGTGCCAAGAGGCTATTGCCAGTACATGGTAGTTACAGTTGCAAAAATAAAAGCAAGTAACGCAAGTAGTGGATGCAGTAAAGCTACCCTGTAGTGCACACTAATGAGTACTGAATGTTCGTGTAAGAGATAGTGAGCTCTTAGTTATACATCCACTTATTTAATAACAGCATAAGGCCCAGCTCCTGGGTCTAGACAAGCATAGGCTTTTATAGATTTGGGCCAGCACTTGCTGATTTTGATTAAGATTTATTTATTTTCTGGAATTTAAACCATAAAAGTATTGCTTACAAAACAGATTTGTTCTGCAAGTATATTCAGGGAACGTATAATGGAATTGTATTTAATAATCTGGGTGGTCTGCTGGGTTGAGCTGTTTTGTGTTTGACTATAAATCTGTCATCTAGCATTCTTTCACAGTAGTTTGCTGTCTGATAGGAAATGTATGTCAAGCAGAATCAATATTATTCCTTTTGACTTGCTTCTGCTTTTAATCGTAACTTGAAAATAGTCTATATGCTGGGGCTCTGAAGCCATTTGTCACAATGCTTTTATTGTCTTGTTCAGCTGCAGTATAGCATTCATTTAGTACTCTTACAGCGTGTTATTTCCATTTGCAATACAGCACAAGGAAATGCTTATTTCACTTCCTAGAAGATGATTTAGGCAAAATTAGAAGGCAAGTAACTAATTTTTCCCTTATTTTGGCTGGGGCTTTTAGTTTGGTTGGGTTTTGTTTGGGGTTTTTATTTTTGATCAACAAAATGGGAGATAACTGCTGAGATAGCATTGGGTAATTTGGTTCCTTGGTTAGTTGGTGGTATGAAGCAGCAGGCAGTGATGATCTAATGTTGTCTGATGATGTGATGATGCAGAAACAGAGATCTGGGATCTCTCCTGAATTTAGCACTTTGCTTGCTGACTTCAGGCACTGCTTAACCTGTCTTCAGTGCTGAAACTCTGCCTTGTTAAAGCACTGTTGACTTGCATAAAAATCAATCGAGATGTGTGGAAGGAAGAGGGCTAGTGTAATAGAATGGCATGTGCTAACAGAGAATTTCACAGGTTTACAGTAAGGGCTAGCTGTGTGCCAGGATGGCAAATATGGCTGATAGTGAATCCCCACTGTTCCTGAGGGTCAGCCTCAGCCAAAGCAGTGACAGGCACTGGATCTCCTGGTAGAGTTTCTTGGCACGTGGGTTGCAGTTGTGTGCATGGGCAGAAGTACCTGACTTTGAGGAGGCAGAGAGTAATTTATTTCCCCTCTTTTGCTTCTTTCCTTTCCTCTCTGCTCTGTACAAGTCCTTCTGGCATAATGATTTTGTTGTGCCCTGCAGCACAGGGTGAGACAATTTAGTCCTTAGGAGAAGGAATTGGTTTCTCGCAGGGAGAAGGACTGAGAGAATAGCACTGTCAGAGTGAAGTTCTTGCTGTGGTTATGCTGTGTCTGTCCTGCAGCTGTGTGAGCACAACATCAGGAGCTATGTTTGACGTAGCTCCCATCTGATTTGGGTGGGTGAGTACCAGTAGCTGAGAGAGGTGTCAGCATCACTGGAGAAGGAGCCATGTCTGGGTACCCATGCCAAGAGGCAGCAGCTCCCTGCAGCATGGCACTGATGGTCCTCACTAGTGGTGTCAGGGTGAAGACTGGCTGAGCATCTCTGTGCATGCAGCAATCCCACCTCCAGCAGCAGTGTTAGCTCTACCCAGTGTTAAAGGTTGACAGATTTAACATGAACATGTTTTCAGGCTTGCTCTTGTGCCATGCGCTTTTCACAGAGGAGCTGATGTATAAAGGGATAGTGAGATTGAGAATACCATTGGGGTAAACAAACCAAACTTTACTTATTTCAGAATAAATGCATATAATTAATGTTTCTATACACTTGCTTTGTGCACTTCAGACCTGTTTGGATAAGAAAAAAATCAAAACTTAGTTTCTGATAGGTTTTGATTGATATAGTTCAACTCTCACCTGAATTTAAATTGTATTGATTATGATTTTGCCAGTTAATATTGTAACATTTTTTTCATTTGTTTTATTGGCTAATGTAATTGAACAAGTACAAGCCCAAGGGTGAAGGCAGTCATCTTAGTAAAAATTGATTTATCTACCCTACAAGTGGATATGTGCTTTGTATTTTAATGATGCTAAACTGATAGAGCTAAGAGAAATCAGTCTTCCAGTACACTACACCTACAGGTTAGGCCTTACTCAGTGGAAAGAACTATAACGCTTGAGAAACAGAAACAGCAAAGGAATGAGGGGTCTGGAGAACAAGCCTTATGAGGAGCGGCTGAGGGAACTAGGGTTGTTTAGCCTGGAGAAGAGAAGGCTGAGGGGAGACCTCATCACCACCTACAACTACCTCAAGGGAGGTTGTAGAGAGGTGGGTGCTGGTCTCTTCTCCCAGGTGATGGGGGATAGAACAAGGGGAAATGGCACCAAGCTGTGCCAAGGGAGGTTCAGGTTAGAGATAAGGAGGAAGTTCTTTACTGAGAGGGTTGTCAGAGGCTGGAACAGGCTGCCCAGGGAGGTGGTGAAGTCACCATCCCTGGGTGTATTTAAAAAAGCGGGTAGATGAGGTACTTAGGGATATGGTTTAGTGGGTAGACAGGAACGGTTGGACATGATGATCTCAGAGGTCTTTTCCAACCGAGCGATTCTGTGATTCTGTGTAATATTTAACTTTTTCAAATAAATATTTTAACATTTATGAAACCTTTTTTTCTAATAATTTTCTTGTTGCCAAACACTTTTTGCATCCTTCAGAATATCTGAGGTATCTTAAAGGTTACAAGTCCATCTCAAGCACTTCTGTACTAGTATTAGTGTATGCTCTCATTGAAGGGTAGCAGAAAAGAAAATGCCCAGTGAAATGCAGATTTTTTTTTTTTTACCTTGGTAGTGGATAATTGTATTTTTAACGTTTCCTTTATGTGAAGTTGCGCACTTTGTCACTTTACTTGTTCCTTGTATTTTTGTTGTTTATTTGTCTGATTTATTTTTATCTGGAGGACATTTATGGGAGTGGTAGAGAGTGGAATTAACTTTCACATGATAGCATGCAAGAAAAGCATAAGACATAAGAAAATACTATTATGAAATCATAAAAATGGGCCAGCAGTCTCATAGATGGAAGCTGTAATGAGGGGACTGTTATTGTTTTATTTTAAATGCATGAGATTTTAAGTCAATGATATCTTCCTGAATTAGCAGCCCTTCTAATTAAGGGAGAAGTGTTAAATTTTAATCTCCTAGTGGCATGAAGTCAAAGAGCTTTTTATGGATGGGTGGGAGACTGTCAATTGTATGGGGAAATGGGTGATATGAATGGATGGCACGGAGCTGCTGGTAGGGAACAGCAGTGGATTACAAATTGATGAAAAGCAAAGCTTGATCGACTTAGGGGCTGCCTGGATACATTACTGTTAAATTATGGTGAGAGTAGTTGAGGCACGCGTAAGACATTTTGCTTTTTAAAAATAAATGAAATATGATATGTACCAATTGAGTTGGATTAATCAATTGTGAACCATTTGTTTATTCAGTTTTGTTTTACAGAACTGCAAATAAAATGGCTACACATACACAAATAAAGACAAAACTAGCCTAATACATAGTGACTCATAAAGCACCGTTTTAATTCTAACGAAGGTACCTTACATGTCTGATAACAGCTCATATTTTCTTTTTAATTGGTTGTGCACATCACTGATTCTGACTTTTTTGCAGAGGAATTGTTGGATTTCTTTGCCACAGACATGTGCCTATTACTGTATAGAAAAGTGAGCAATTTAAAATACCAAAGGATCTAAGAGGCTTTTTTCTAGAAATACTTCCCTATTGAAAAAAATGTGATGAAACTTTGCAGACACTGCTGGAAATCCTGTAACATGTAATGAAAAATAGTTTATCTATTTTATCCTAACCTACAGAATTACATGGGTAAGGTAGTCCTCCTAAAATAAGCAGAATGGTTCAAATACCTATAGAAGAGTTATGAAACATTGCAAGAACTTTTACATAAATGTTAAGAACAGAAACTTTACGTGCAAAGAATGAAGCAGTATTTGCAACAGAATCTGGTAGAATATCCCCTCTTCAGAATTCACTGTTCATCTGGCAAGACAAACGAAATTCAGAGAGAATTTCCGTGAATGGGAACAGATAACCCAATTATACGTAGTAGGGAGTTATCTACATGAAGAACTTCCATTGTAAATCACCATTTTTGATTGGGGTGTAGTGAAGACTATCCCATGTAATCTGTAAATTCAGATGGGCTACATCTGTACAGCTGATGATAGCTCTAGGCTTAAATCTGCAGCTGAACCTGAATGTGCTGGCAATCTAAGCTACCTACATGAGGTCAGGTGCTGTAGTTGGAGCATGCAGTGAACCAGCTGACTTTCCAGGCAAGGAAGCCCTGAATCTGGTAGGGAATGCTCAGGTATTGCTGTGGTTCACACCTTGCTCTGTGTGCAGCATGGGCATGGTGCCTCTGCAGGCCCATTGCAATTACTCCAGAATTTTTATAATATGGAGTTTGATCAGGGATGCTGCCAGCTGAAAAGCATAGTCACCTTTTTTTGATGTGTAGTGTTTGTCATGCCCATATTCCTTCCAACAACACATTTCTTGTATTGATAAAACCGTAACCTAGTTCTGCAGGTAATTCCTTTTTCTTCTGTTTTAAAACACTTTAAATGCATGATTCATCTCATCAACCATATAGATAGAAAAGTCATGCTGACTGCCTCTTTGATGTGGGTCAGTTTATTCATGATCAGATGTTTTGAGTGAAGAAGTTCTGTCATTAAAGTGTCAAGAATTCCATTCTTTGTATTATTTCCTGTCACTCCTATTTCCAGTCTTCATCTAGTCAATCATTTTGATAACTTGAAACGAGTCAGCTACAGTCCTGGTGAAAATTTATACTTCTTAGCCTTTTTTTTTTTTAAATACAAAAGTTCTTTTATAGAAACTGAAAAAAAAGGAGCTTGAGTTTATAGCAGATGAATTTTGGAAATATGATGAACAGGAATTTGCTAGACAGTTTTCTGGTTCTTTTAACAGTCAGACTATGTTTCACATCACAGTTTACATTGCAGATAATGTTAAATAGCATATGGCAACATTCTTTGGATTAGATCCCAGCTTTTCTTAAGTCAGTGACAGAATGCACAGCGATTTCAAAATCATACTCATTGTCTGATTCATAACCTAAATTCTTTGAAAAATGGTATCCTTGGAAGACACTGTAGCCTGCAAAAGCCAGGTATGCAGTTTGTTACTCTTCTGGAGTGTTGTGGAGTCTAGGGGAAAGAAAAGAGTGAACAAGTGTTGTAAACTGTCTTACACTGGGCAGTGTTAGCATGGCTAGGTAAAGCTCACAGAACAGTTTTCAAAAACCTGGTGGTATTTCTGTGGCCCAGCTGTGGTTTTACAGCTCTTGTGATACAACTTTTTTTAAACAGTAACCAATTTGAATTTGTTGGTTTCTTACTGTGTTCTTAATCCATGGCAAATAAGAGATCTGAGAGTTATATATTTGACTTTAAAAAAAAAAAATCAATCTGTTGCAGCTTCATTTGTGATCCTCTTAAACCACAAAGTAACGGTATTGTAAATTGTTCCGTGCATCTTCTCTAGCCTTATTCCATGCAGCTTTGTCATTAGGTCTGTAAGGGCCAAATGCAGTCCAGATGAAATCACTTGCATTCCACCTGTCTTCACTGAAGGACTATATATAATATATGGGAGTGAGTGATAAGATTACAATGAATAGTCCCTCTGTTCAGTAATGATCATGGGGAATTCTAAGAATGCCTAAATAAAAGCATCCATCTTTTGGAAATAATTTATTTGTAGCTTTAGGAGATTTAGGTTGCAAGGTAGTTATATAATAACTATGCAGACTATTGCTGATGTATTTAAAGTAAAATAAAACCCTACAATGTCACTGTCAAGCTGTTTCAAGTTCAAGTGGACAATTTCATCAAACTGATAGCAAAGTTACATTGAAAAGCAATTAAGTACATAAACATAGAAATACTAAAAAAAAATCATGTAAGGTAAAAAGACAAAGTTTTGCATTTGTCCTTTAGGTAATTTTCATTTTTTGTCTTTTATCACTCTTGATTTTCCTTATTGTTTGCTCTTCTGGAGCTCTGCAAGCGATGTTGAATCTTGTTCCATACAAGAGCTCCTCTGAATGGTCCTCTATTTCTAGATATTGCTTTTATTCTGTTTTCCCATAGAATGATTTGACAGACGATTTTGTTTTCCTTTTTTGCAAGTAATTATTTTTTGATCTTACTATTTTTCCATGATAAGCCTCATTGAAGTAAGCACAATCATAGGCTTAAATATATGCAAGATTAAAAGATCAAGGTCTTTCTGTATTGGAGTACAATTTTATGCAACATCCAAGTAATCTTTCTAGAAGTCCAAAGTGAAATTATTGTATAAGGCTTTCTGTTGCCTGTTCAGTGTGTTCTCATAATTTCAATACAGAATACTTCAGACAGATTTTTTTTTTAAATAAGGTTACAGTTAGAAGTACTTGGCAGACTACTCTTTTTTCTTTTTTAAATTATGTTGGATAATCTTACATACCACTGCAGTAGTGGTTTTATGATGTTTTCTTCTATATAAGACTTCATGGAAAACAATAGTAAACAGCAATGATCCATGAAGTGTTTTGTGGCATTTTACTGGTAGCCATTACAAAATTTAACAGGGTTACCATAAAGTTTGAGTAATATTTAATTCATACATTGGAATTGATAAAAGCATTTACTTGCTGAATGGCAATTCATAATTTTAATAGTGAACTAAGAACTAAAATCTTTGCCAAAGCTGTCTTATTAAATGAAATGCAAATTTCAACTGTTTACATTGTATAGTCCAACCACTTGGATTACAGTGTATGTTGGGCTTTCTGCAAGTTTGCATATTTCCTTTATAAATTATACTTCTTTGTTGCTTTATGTTATCATCTATTCATATGTCTAAATACACCAAACTGAAAATGGCATTGTAGTTTAGTTTTTATTGTTGATACTGGAAATGTTTAACTTAATGTTCTTAAGAATGGAACCTTTTTACTCCAGTTGTATATTAAAAGTCTGAATGTGTTTTTATTCAGTTCTAAATAGGATCATTTGACCAGAGAATCATAGAATCATTTAGGATGCAAAAGACCTTTAAAATCCAACCATTAACCTGACACTGCCAAGTCCACCTCCAAACCATGTCTGCAAGGGCCCCATCTGCTGTCTTTTAAATACCTTCAGGGATGTGACTCAGCCACTTCCCTGGGCAGCCTGTTCCAGTGCTTGATAACCATTTCAGTGAAGAACACAGTGAGATCATGTATACTTGTCTGTGTTCATGAACTCTTACTTGAACAAGGTGCTTCCAGTGCTGAAACCTCAAAGCTCATTTATCATGTACAAGTTTCAAAAGGAATGCTTTTCAACATGGGAAACATAGCAGAAAATTTAGTGAGATCCATGAATTCTGTGTTGTTACAGATGCACCTTGTACTAGCTGGCTTAAAATTAAAATACAAATAAAACATTATTATCTGTTTGTATGTGCACAAGTGCAAGTAGTCGTGGGACTGATGACCCGTCAGCCATTGGGCCAGTAGTAAACTTGAGTTGACTTTAGTAGAAGAAATACTATTGTGAACGAATCACCACTGTAGTGGTTTTCAGTCTCTCAGAGAAACGTAAATGCCCAGACTCTCTGGGAGTTCTGGATAGAGAACTTTGTTGGAATCTTTTGGAATTCCCTTTAAAAAATCAACACTTTTGTTGAATTAGGAAGATCTTGTCTTCTAGTGGTAGTTATCAGTTGGATTGATCTTTTCAAAAACTGCTGATTTGAGACTTAGCAACATTGTTGTGGTCTGCAGAGGGCTTTTCTCTGTCCCCAACTTTTGTCACAGTTGTCCATACTTAAGAGATTTTTCCAGGAGCTCTCACATAATTCCTTGTGCTGTTTGCCAAAGGTGACCTGTAACACAAGTTTGCTCATCCATGAGCATGGCAGTGGTGAAAACTACTGTTAATAGATATGGCATGGTCTTCTGGGTGAGAAAGGTCCTGCTGCAGAGCAGAGGATGACATTTGTGGTCCACTGAGTGTAAATAAAGTATAGTTCTCATATGCTTCATCTGTCTGCTCCTTATCAAAATAATAGCTCCCCTATTATTTCTGATTGAAGTGGGAATGCATATCTGACTGCTACAGGTTCCATTTCAAGAGTCAGTATACATTGTGTATGCCCTACTTGTATATGCAAGTTATGTCTGGGTGATATACTGGATTAAGCCATAGCGTACATGATATGCAGAATTGCACTTGTTCAGGTTAAGAGAGAAGAATTAGAAAAAGGAAAAAATAAAGTGATGATAGGCTTCATTATTAGATGGTAAAATAAAAACTTAGAGAAGAATTTAATTTGGTTTAGAGAATGTTTCTGTACCTTCATGAGCATTTACTAAATAAACTTAAATTACTTGAGACTTTCTGTATTACAGCTTACTTGCAGGTGCTGGCACACATGCTATTTGCCCTGGGAAACTAGATCTCATGCAGACTACTAATTGGAGAAGGTACCTTGTTCACCTGTCAATACATTAGCCACAAGGAATTCAGCATATGGCCTTACCATGAACATTAGTTAGGTGCTACTGGGGAATAAAAATCAGGATATGGCTGCATTGAGGCGAGGCTTTGACAACTGATTCAAGTTTCAGATGATCTGAGTTCAGACCAATAGAGGCCCTTTTGAACAAGTGATTGTGGAGTTGCTGTCCTGTACTGAAGAAATCTGTGTAATCTGTAAAATGTGTATGCTATCAAGAGGAGAGGTAGTATTCTGGTAAGAGTTTATATTCAGGTATTATAAATATTAACCTAATTTGTGGGTTTTGTTTGGTTTTGCTTATTTTCTTTTAAAAAAACCATCCAAACAAACAACTTTTGTCACTGAACTGTGCAGCCGGTATCTAGCAATTAATGAATAGCATTATGTAAATATGAAAGTGGATCTAAACCTGAAGGTTTAAAGACCATACCATTGCTGAAATTTTTCTGGTCAAAAATAACTCAAGTCTAGCTTGTCTAAATAATAGTGTGGAAGGTTAATGTAGTAATTTAATTTAATCACTGAGAGACAAACTAAAAGCAAAGAGTGAATAGAGAAATTGAACATAGAATTCCATTGGAAAAATAAAAATAGTTATTCTGTCATTGCTTTTCACATAAGAAGGAATAGCATCTCTTTCAATGTTTCTTCTATAAGGAAGTCTTCCTTTATTTCCTTAGCAAAATAAATACCACTGTGTAGTGTGTGTATGTATATATGTTATTTTAATTATCTATTTCCATCACCATGAGCCAAGAATGGACACTTACAACTCTCCATAATACTTCATTATGCTCCAGTCAGCCTACAGTGAAAGGCGCTGTATTCTTTTTTTCATTAAATCAGCAGTGAAAGAAGGGTATGTAGAAGAAAATCTGTTTTATTCTGAGTTATGAAGAAAAAGGAAACATACCAGACTAATGTAAAATACTGCTTATTTTATTGAGATTATATTACTTTGCTGTGTCTTTATTAAGTTGTCACAGCCTTTTTGTACTATCAAATTGTCACCATCTGAGAAACTTCATAAATTATTTTGCAGTGAGACTGAGGCCACCTTTTTCTGTTTTCAGGTTTCATTCTTAAAAACACAAAGTGAGATTTTTGGGAATCAACTCCTAGTATTTCTGCTTAATTTTTTTTTCTTTGCAGTCTTTCACAGAATTGTGCTACACAGAGCACCCAGATCATCAAGAAGTATAAGTTTTTATAATTGTTTTATTTTCACTGGTTGCAGACTAGCTAGGGTTTAGCACTTAGTTTCTATTCTTTATGAGTATTTTGTAACTTTGAGCACAAAATTTGAGTCCATTTGCAAGAAATTTTGCTGCCTCTCCATTTCTCTTTGCCTGGCACTCTGAGAAGGATGTTCCTGGAACTCTGCTGCACTTGGGAAGCATGAAAAAGGTGTTAGAACTTCACTACTGGCACGTTCTGAGTGTGGAGAAGGGAGTGCAGTCCCATTTTAACCCTCCGGTGTTGGCGGATCATTTTGGCAAAATGATTTTGGCCCAGGTGCTATGCAGTGGCAGTTTTGCATCACTACTGAGTCATTGGTGATGCCTGTAGTACCAAACTATGGGTTTCGTCAAGCTGAATGAGCCAGTTACTGCTCTGATCAAAGTATTAGCGTTTTCTCTCTGTTCCTGCCATAGCCTGTCTTATAGAAGGTTCTTGTTTACTTTCTGTGGCTACTGTGGTCTTCCGTTTGACCATTCTGCAAGTCTCTGTAATTGGGGTATGGGTATGTGTTGATATTTTTCTTAAAATGGCCTTGTGGTTTTTGAGATCTTCTGTATTTTACATTTTAAATGGTCTAAAGTGAATAGAAAAAATAGTAAGGAAGATTGAGTGCAGCGCTGCAGGAAAGGAGAGAAGTGATGTGCAAGCCTATAATTTCAAGGCAGAATGAGTTCCCATGAGCTCCTAAGACTTAAGGCTACAGAACAAACTCAATGCTGGATACTTTGAGAAGATGTAAAACCTTGAGTCTTTGCAAAGAGGGATGTGAGGGAGTTTGACAGAAAAAACCTTCTACACGAACATCTCCAGAATCCATGGATTTTCCATGGAATAGAGGGGTGCAGCCTTGGGCCCACAGAATTAGTGTTGTGCTAGTCTCTGCAGAAAGTAGCTATAGGAGAAAGATGTCAGCATGTCTACCTGCTGTAGGTTTACGCAGTTTAGATTCCTTCAGTGGAGAATGATCTTCAAACTGGGTTTGCTCAGATAATACACATAAGCAGACGGTTGGGCAACTGGCTTTGCTGGAACTCACATTAACATCTGTGCATATTCAGGTGCTTACTGTGTTCAGATGAGAAGGCTGCATACAGACAGATACCCTGAGGCTACAGCAAAAATGATTGTGACAGATCGAGCTAAAAGCAGAGCTTTCCCTCAGTTCAGGAAGAAACATCTCTCTGTAGCCTTTAAAAGCAGTTTCCTTTACCCAGTTGTAGAACCTCTGCTATAGTTTATTGGTAATGGTGCAAGTATTCCTGTTGACAAACGTGAATCCAGGATTTCACATTAGGGCTGTAATGGTGGACAGGGCATTGGTTGCAATACGTATGTACACCAGCATTAACAGAAAGATGCCTGAGTCAGAAGAGAAGCAGTAAGTACAAAGTCCAGCAAAGAGTTAAGAGTTTGCAGTTCTCAGTTTCCCATGTATCGCTTCAGAAATGGCACATTGCTCTATGCTGATTTTTAAAATCTCATCATTTTGAATACTATCTTTTCTTCCTCACATCCATTTGGAGATCATTTTTACAACCCTCTGTAGAAGTTCCTTACAATTGTAAAGCAGCTTGAAATCACAGCCTTGAAATCCTTTAAAACATTAATCCCTAGGTCCAGCACTTTGTAAAATGCCAACTGCTGTTAGCATGCTGCAATTAAAGCACACATAAGGCAGTGCTGAAGAAAAAGATGAATGTGTCTGGCCTGCATGCAATTGAAATGTGAGGATGCAGATCCATGTTGTATTGCCCTGGGTATAAAGCTTTTTTAGCAGTTCTTTGCCCTAACTCAGTTTGCATTTTCTCCTTAGTTCACTGTAATTTACTATTCCCTCAACTATGCTTATGTATCTGTTTGTCAATCCAAACCTTAACCCTGATCAGTGAACCGAGTATAGAAAACACGAAAAAAAAAAAGAAGGAAAGAGGTAGGGTTCTGTTGGGGTTTTTTCCTCTCTTAAAACAATTTTAGAGTCTCACAAACATTACTTTGATCAGAGCAGTATGTGTACAGACACAACCATGTGAGTAGGATAACAGTAAACCGCCAGTTAACTTAGTTATTCACGAAAGGTGGTGGGAACCTTGTAAAACAGCTTTGCCACTGGGAAACTCTAGTGGTCAGCTTAGGCTGCATCTCATGAAACAGTCTCCCTAAAAGAAGTACTGGTGTTCCTTGTGTAATTTCTGTGTTTCTTGTATAATTTGTGTATATGTTTTGGAGGGCCTTCAGAGGAAGTTCACATCTGCCTAATGTAGGTGTTTAAACTTGGTTCGACCAACCCCCCCACTTTCCC